>NC_022023.1:13956660-13966806 GCF_000317375.1 Microtus ochrogaster
GAGAGAGAGAGGGGGGGGGGAGAGAGATGGGTGTTGCTTTTCTCTTTCCTTTCTATCCATCCTATGAGCCTGGAGATTAAAACTCAGATCATCAGGCTTGGCTATCTGCTGAGTCGCGTGGCAGGCTCTGGTAAATTTTGCTGAGAAATGGTATTTTCTTTTCCTTTTACCTGTGGGTGTCCAGCTGTTCTTTTACGATTTGTTGAGAAGCCCATTCTTTCTCTCCCGGATTGGTTTCTTCTCCTCTCTGTTCTTGTCCGTTCATCTATGTGTTTATCCTATTCCATTTCCAAACTTGGATTACTGTAGCCCTGGAGCGGGCTTCAGATCGGAAAGTTTGAGCCTGCCAGCACGGTCTGTTTTAAAGACATTTTTCCTACTTTGGGTCCTTTGAATTTCTGTGCCAGCTTTAGAATTCATTTGTTGATTTCTGCAAAGGAGTCAGCTGTGATATTCAGGCATCATACTGAATTGGTTTTTTGTTTTGCTTTAAAAAAAATCTTTTTATTGTTTGAGAATTTATGGAAGCACATCATGTCTTTTGGTCAAATCCATCCTTAATCCCACCCTTCTGATTCCTTCTTTATTTTCCCCTCCCCACCCTCAACTTCCTGTGCTTTGCTCTATGGGTATGGGGTAGGACCAGCTACTGGAGCATGTGTCTCTCCAGGAGCACATTCTTTTTTTTTTTTAATTTATTTATTTATTATGTATATATACAGTATTCTCAGCATTTTGTCTGCATGTATGCCTGCAGGCCAGAAGAGGGAACCAGACCCCGTTACAGATGGTTGTGAGCCACCACGCGGTTGCTGGGAATTGAACTCAGGACCTTTGGAAGAACAGACAGTGCTCTTAACCACTGAGCCATCTCTCCAGCCCCCCAGGAGCACATTCTTAAAGACAACTGAGTTTCGCTCTATGAGGAGCCATCAGTTACCACTAGTTCCTCAGCTAGGGGCGGAGCTTCATGAGCCCCTCTCCCTTCCACGCTGGGATTCCGGATGATTTAATCTTTGATTTATGCATATAGTGATAACCACTGTGAGTTCATGTGTGTAACAGCCCTGTGCAATACACCAGGCACACAGGTCAGTTTGATCTGTGTTGTCATCTAAATAACAGTGGGTCTTCTAATCCATAAACATGGTTGTCTCTTGATTGATTTAAATCTTCTATAATTTCTTTCAACAATATTTTTCTTTTAAGAGTTATAAATTGGGAGGGGGAGAAGGGTGGGAGGAGGGGGAGAAGGGTGGGAGGAGGGGGAGGGAAATGGGAGGCTGGGAGGAGGTGGAAACTTGTTTTTTTTTTTCCTTTTCTCAATAAAAAAAAAAAAGAAAAAATAAAAAAAGAGTTATAAATTACGTAGTGATTTCCTACCTTCGTATAAGAAATTACAGTAACTTTCTTCCCCATTCCCTCTCCCATCCTTTCTCCTAGTGGAGCCCCCTCTTCTCAATAAACCCCCCTCTTCCTCTCATATCTTCTTCTTGCGTTTCACCCACTGAGTTTAGTTTCCTGCCCTACCTCATCCATTTTTGGGTTGTGAATTATAGAACTCTTTTGTTAATGGGCACATTTTTGTGATAGGATATGAAATAATAAAATGTAACATTTTCTATTTTAAGGTATCATTTGGTGTCACTAAGAGCATCCCCATGGCTGTGCAAGCACAACCTGCACCCGTCACTAGAATGCTTCCAATCATCCAAATGAAACTCCCTTCCATTAAGCAACAACTTGCCCCCGCCTCCTCCTCTGAGAGCCTAGAAGCAAGAGTCCCACCTTCTGTCTCTAGAATTTGATCGCTCCAGATCCCTTGTGAAGAATCATACAATTCATGGTCTTGTAAGCAGAATGTGATCAAGCTGTCACAGTCAGACTCGAGTGAGCAGAGCCAGGAATTAAATCTTCAGAATGTGCTTTACTTAGAGCAGCCAGTCTGAGAAGACGGTGGAGTCCCATCCTAGAGATCTAATTCCGTCTCTCTCTCCAGGCAGCAGACTCTACGGGGAGGAAGGGCTGGGAGGAACAAAGGCAGTCATCAGCTGTTCTGTAACTCAGTCTTGCCCCTCTGCTCAGGTCGGGTGGTCAGCCACATCTTCGAGACTTATGATGTCTTTGTTTCTCATGCTATCCATCCTTATTCTCTACCCTCAGTCAGTGCCTGGGCTCAGGCAATCTTTGAAACCCGAGTCAAGTTAGGTTCTACTGGCATCAACATTGCACTCCTCCAGGGTCATCAGGGGGAGGGAGGGCTTCAGGGGAGGGCCAATGCACAATAGACCACTAAGAGGTGTGCGCTTGCTCAGCTAGGGATTTCTACAATCTAGAGTACACGTGTGTCTTTCTAATAAAGAACCTGAAAATGCTCTCTTCTGTTCTTTCTGTCCTCTGTCCGGCTTTTATTTGTATGTGTTTGTTACACATAGCGAGTGTCTTCAAGGTTCATCCACCCTGCAGCACGTGGAGCATCCCTTTCCTTCGAAAGGCTGCTATCGCATGTGTCCGTGGTTTCATTTGCTGTAGATACTTGGTTCGTTGCCCCCGTTCGGTTCTTATGAGAAACACAGTGTTAACATGGATGCGTATGTGTCTATCTGAGTCCTACTTTTAGTTCTTTTGGATGAATCCCAGAAGCAGAGTTTCTGTATCATCTGGTGACTCTTTGTAATTTGGGGGTTATAGATAATTTTAATGTGCCTTTTTTCTGTTTTCTGATTTATGGTGTGATAATAGACATTATTTTTTAAAATAATAACGATGTGAATTCAGTCTGTATAGGAAGTGAACAATGGTTCTGCCACCCCCTCCTTCATCTCTCGGGATCTGCAGACCTGCTGTGTTTACAGTGGAGCCGATACATGTTCCTTGGAGTTATTTTATGATCATGTGGTAACTTATCTCCTTCCTTCTAAAGCCTCGTGAGCCACAGCAAGTACCCTTGATGTCTTCTGGAGCAATAAGGCTTGACTCTCGAGTATTCTGCAATCCCCCCCGCCCCATGGGACCTCACCACCACCACTCAGTGCAGAGGCACTGACCTCCCTCAGCTCTGGACACTTCAGCTATTGACGCTCCAACAGTGTGGTCTTCCTTTTCCCAGGCAGCGCGTAAAATGGGCAGGCCGAGTTCACCCGAGAAGCCTAGCTGAGCAAGCCAACACACAAATGAGAACAAGAGCCCCGGGACTTTCCTAAGACAAACAGAGGATCTGGAAGAACAATATTTAGCAGAACTCAAAGCTTCCCCTCCCAGATTAAGACAGCAACTTGGAGCAGATGACTTAAAATATTTAAAACCCACTTTAGTGTTAATCCAAAAGAGATTTTTGTTTGTTTGTTTGTTTTGCTCATCACAGTTCCAGACAAGGTACTCAGGAATGGAATTAGAGAGATGTGTTGTGGACAGAGGCTCTCATTGCAAGGCAGGTGTTCTAGCCACCCCTGTGTGGCCTCCTCTCCACCTTTGGCAGGTCCCGTCTATCACCCATCCCTTCTCTTGGTTCCATCCAGCTCCCCAACCGCGTCATTTCCTGTGGAGTTGCCACTGTCCCCCAAGTCCTCGGGATTCGACTGAGCCCTCTTAGGAAATCAAGCTACCGACATTTGCCCTTTGGTAAAAGTGAGTCAAGGCTGGAGGGCAATCATCAGACCTTCCTCTTCTGCAGGCCAAACTCTCCAAGGGCTGACACCACAAAGTTCAGATGCAAACGGAAGTGACAGGGCTCTGGCCCCTGGCCAAGGGTGGACTGAAAACATGAATGAAACGGTAGGGAAGAAGCCACAGAGCCCGGATATACAATGTTTCCAGAGGAGTCATCTTGGCCTTAAATCCCAGATGGCCCAGATTTGAGCTTGGGTCAAGAAGCTCCAGCTATTACAAGGACTAATCTTTCACATCCTAGCTGACAATGGAGGCTGGTAAACATTTCAGATCAAAGACGTAAATCTTGTGATCTCTTGTGAATGTCAAACTAAGAGTATATGTGTATTAAATATTCAAATTAAATATATACACATATAGTTTTATATATTTGTGAATATATTTAATTTAAAATGTATATATATTTATATACATGTATATATTTTTAATTTAAAAAGAAAAATGTATTATTGTGTGCATATGCGTGTTCTTTTGCATGTGAGGTGTGGAGAGGTATATATGTTCCACGCTGTACAGGTAAAGAAAACAACCTTGAGCCAGTTCTTTCCTACCTTAATGTAAAACCCAGGAATTAAACTCAAGTGTCCAGGTTTGTACTCCGATTTCCTTTATCCACTGAGTCACATTGCAGGTCCAACAGCAGTTTTCAAACCATTAAAATCGTTAATGGGAGTGGAGTCTTATTCTGGGAAAATTGGGAAAATGGAGTTGTTCTAGAGGTGAATAGCAGCAACACTTTCACAGACTCAAGAATGCTGACTTTCGACCATCCATGACCAACCCATAGCCTGTGAGCTACATCCAGCAAGGACAGCTTGTAAAACTGTCAAGATTGCAAACTCAGCTATGGTTTCTCTCCTTTCTCTGTCCTCTCTCTCTTCTTATTGGCTAACTCTTATATCTTAATTTAGCCCATCCCCATTAATCTGTGCATCACCACAGGTCGTGGCTTACTAGCAAGGTTTCAGCCCATCTGTCTCTGGTGGCAGCTCCATGGCTTCTCTTACTCTGCCTTCTTTCTCCCAGCATTCAGTTTAGTTTTCCCCACCTAGCTAAGTTCCGCCTTGTTATAGGTCCAAAGCAGTTTCTTTATTCATTGGTAATCACAGCATACAGAGGGAAATTCCACACCAGACCACTTAATTAGAGTGGCCATTCTTCATTTTTTTAAAAAATGTAATTTTGAGAGTTAAGAGAGAGGAAGGGAGGATCCTGTGTGTGAGTCCTGGTGCCCATGTGGACATCAGATGATCACCTTTGGGAGTTCTCTTCTCCCACCTGTGGGTGCAGGGTCTTTCACGTTTTTGTGATGCTGTGTACTTCAGCCTCGCTGTCCCTCCCCTCCAGCTTCCGGGTGACTCACTTGCCTGGGCCTCCCAACCTGCTGTAGAGATCTCAGGATTACAGGTACATGCTGCCGAGTTTGACTTTTTACATGGGTTCTGGGGCCCAAACTTATGTCACCAGGCCTGCAGGACAAGCACTTTGTCAGCCACTGAGTCATCTCACAGGCCCATGACTAATCATTCTTCTAGTCTCAAAAAGAAAAGAAGATCCAGGTTCAGTCCCACATAAGAAGGATTTGCCCCATGGGGAATTTGGACACTTGTTCAAGACAAATTTTACATGAACAAGCACGGCTGGGATGCTGTGCACCCCCCGAGACACATTTCTCACGCTCATGATCAGACTCCCAGGCTCCCTTCTGAACCATGGTTATAGCCCAAGGCCAAAGACATCTTCAAAACCTTATTGCTTCCTGGTGGAAGAATAGTCACGTGAGGTCTCAGGGTGAGAGCTAGGCTCTGTGGTTGGAGCAACAGGCAGTTTGGAGGAAGACTGTGCATACAGCTACTGCGCAGAGCTGGAGAAGGCTATTGTAGGGAGGAGTACCGCTTTAACAGGAGCCCAGTGGGAAGGGAGACAGCTGGTAGTCAGAGGTCTCTGGGTGATGGGATTCCATCAGTCAGAGGACTCACGGGTCAAGGGTCAGGGTGAGAGAAGGTGAGCACTGAACAGAGGAGTATGGACTCCGAAGCCAGAGCACGGTGTTCAAATCCCGGCTCTGTCACTTGCTAGCCATTTGGCTAGGTAAGATGAAGCTCCTTTCTCACTTCTATACAATGAGAATGGTGATTGCTACCACACTAAGATGCTACCATTACATTATAAGATAGCATTACATTATAAGAAATTGACTGTCATGTCCAAAACTTGACAGTGAAATTTCTTTCTTTTTAAGTTTTATATGTACGAATGTTTTGTTTACATGCACGTCTGCCATCACAAGCATGTTTGGTGCCTCCAGTGGTTCTGGATCCCCTGGAACTGGAATTATAGGTGGCTGGAGACTGCCATGTAGGTGCAGGGATTCAAACCTGGATCCTCGACAAGAGCAATAAGTACTCTTAATTGCTTAGCCATCTCTCCAGTTCCTCTCTGTTTTTAATCACCCATTTCAAAACTATCTGAGGGCAGGAAATAAAGGACATTAAACAAACGGTGCTCACAAGCACTCAGGCAGATGGTGGCCATCCAGGGTGTGAGCCTTCCCCAAGACCTGTGACATATTGCACTCTTTATTTCTAGTCCCTCAAACTGCACAATTCAGGAGGGTTGGGCCAAGAGGAAACTCTACCACATGCCAAAATGACAATGTGTTACAGATGATGATTTGTAGGGATTCGGGAAGCAGAAGACGACACATTAACTTGTTTTTCTATTTCTGTTTAATGGTTTACAAAACTATTAATCAAGAAGCCCGTTTGGCTGAAAAACAGCGGTGATGAGTAGCCGACACCAGTTTCTGTCACACTGGCCCTTCGCTGGTGGTTTCAGGAGTTTGAGACAGGATGACTGAGTGGTTCAGCTACTGTGGAAGGGATTTACAAGCTGTGGGCTCTCTCTACTGCCTTCCAGACACCAGGGCTTGTTTAAACAAGCACGGGACAGAGATGAAGATTCCTAATAGTCATTTTAATCCATTTCTCCTATTGGGTGCTTATGAGACTTTGATTAAGCAAGGTAAATTGGATACTGTCACTGTCCCTCAGGATAGCTTGTCATGAAAAATATTCAGGGGTTGTTTCAACGTCAAGTAGCAACAGCCCTATATCAGAACCACAGTGTGAGGGAGTTCAGAGCAAAAGCAGCCCACCAAACAAGGCTGTCATCAGAGGTAGCTCTCTGGAGGGTGAGGTCACTGGAGCTATAGTGTCCTTAACTAAGGCTTTGAGTCTCAGATGTAAAAGCTACTGCAGGGGCAGAGACAAAGGATGCCAGAGACAGGCAGTCTGCAGAGTGGCCAAGTGAGGGTCGGGAGGAAAGGACTCTCTGGCACCCAAGTTGGAGTCCAGTGGGGCCTTAAAGGAAGGTTCTGGACGCCATCAAATAATTGCAGACTCTCACATAGGGAAGTATAAAGTAAGAAATACAGGCCAGTCTGATTTGCATTTAAAAAGGATTTTTAAGGTGCGTGTGTGTGTGTGTGTGTGTGCGCGCGTGCGTGCGTGCGAGAGAAAGAGAGAGAGAGAGAGAGAGAGAGAGAGAGAGAGAGAGAGAGAGAGAGAGAGAGAGAGAAAGAGAGATAGAGAGAGAGTGTGTGAATGTGGGTGCCCGTGAAAGCCAAACGAGGTTATCAAATGCTCTGGTGCTAGCGTCACAGCCAGCTGCTTCAACGAGGTGGGCTGGCCAGCAACCTCCTAGGATCTGACTGTTTTCATCCCCGGGTTATTTATTCAGGTTCTGGGGATTTGAACTTAGGTCCTCATGCTTGACCCTACCTTCTTCCCCAGCCCTACACTTTCATACAACTGTCATGCAGTCAGTTCACACAAGCATCTTCGGGAACATATGAGTAAACATATGTGATGTCTATACTTCTAGGCAATAGGGGAGAATCAGGTTCAATAAATAACCTTGCAGGACCAGTATTGGGCATATGTATTTGTGACACCAGTCCTACAGAGATGTAACAGAAAGGTCTATTCACCCCAGCTAGGGAACCGATGGCAGAGCAAAGCAAAGATACAACTGAAATCCAGCTTGTGAAGCAATAAGTATATTAGGATTGCTTAGAGAAATATAAGAAAGGGGCCGCTTAAAGAAGCAGGAATGAGTTAAGTGCAGTTGTATCACTGAAAGCCTTGCCCAGCATGGGTGAAGATTCATTAAAGACGGCACCCTGGGGACCTCTGTAGGACTTGCCAGAAGCTTAATAAGTCAAGGAGTCTCTTCTACACAGTTGTGCCGATCTGAGTCTCCTCAGCAGGGCTTACTGCCTTTATAACCTTGAGTAGGGGAGATCTTGTATATCTGCTAAGTTTTAGGGAATTACTGAGATTTGTGAGTTGTTTACTTCCTGAGTCCTAACAGCATTCCTTTAGAACATCTCAAATCTTAGTGAACTTTCTCCCAGGATGGAATGTCCCAACTCAGGGGTAATTGATATACAGCAATTTTGGCTCATCATTGGTAAAAAGGGCATGGCTAAAAGCCATTGAACACTTAAATCAACTCCTGTTTATTCTACTGTCTGCTAGGGGTAGATAGAGCCTATTCCTGCTACTTAAGTAGAGTGAGACAGGAAAACGTAGGGAAGAGAGTAAAATATCCATAGCTTCATACTCAAATTTTCTTCATTATGTAAGTTACTAAAGATATTTCTTAAGCTTTTTTTTTCTTGGACTGAATAATTTTTGCAAAATAAATTCTGGGTATGGGTGAACACGTTTTGCTGGATATACATATTAGTTTCCATGACTTGTACTTAGAGAAAATCCTGTACTTAGAGAAAATCAGAAACTTGCAATGATCTTCTCCAAGCCTCCTGTGACTCCATCCGAGCCTACAATGCTACATCACTGGGCTCATATGACCATGTAGTGAAGGGCAGTATACAAGTTTAATTTTGGCTTTGTAAGTCAACTGTGGGACACCACAGGCTCATCCCATGAGGCTGAGCCTGGCTGTGTGAACTCATGAATGACCATCCTTATAGAGAGAAGTTGGGATCACTGGCTAGACAGTCCTCAAACTTGCAATGATTTGACTTGCCAGTTTTCAGCTCTCAGATGGTACAAGAGCCATATACATTGGAAAGAAGATGTACTTTTCCGGAAACCATATATTGATGCTATGTGCCCATTTAGCCACTCCCTTCCTCACTCTGAGGACACCATTCAATAGACTGCACTTTATTATAAAGTGAGCTTTGTGTTACACTACTTTGCCAAACTCTAGCAGTGTCCTGAGCGTCCTTAAGGCGGGTATTGTCATGCTATGATGTTCAGTAGGTTAAATTTATTAAACACATTTTTATTCATCATATCTCAACTAGCAGGCTTATTTGAAATCCCTGGAAGTCAAGGAGTATCTGTGCATTATCGGACTAGCTACTGATACAGGAAGTGACCCAAGGAGTCTCCCAAAAGGACAACAACAACAAAACCCAATACATATATACACACATGTATTTGTTTTTACTTCTTTTCTTTTAACCTTCCTTTCTTCCTGACTTCCTTCCTTCCTTTCTTTTTTTATTAGACAGGGTTTCACTATCTAGCTGTCCTGGAACTCTCTCTGTAGACCACACTAACCTCAAACTCATAGAGATCCACCTGCCTCTGCCTCATGGGTGCTGGGATTAAAGGTGTGTGCCACTACACTTTGCTTAAACTTTATTTCTAAACAGATGGGAAATAAGTAATTCCATCAAGCTCCCAAGAGAAACTTTTTCTTCTGTGAAAGTTTGCTGGGACACCAAACCTGTCAATCTTTGCAAACAGCTTCACCATCGTAAGCAAGGTTACCTTCACTTGCTCCTTGCGGGCCTGGCCTCCTGTACTTCTGAGGCAGAGCCTTTGGGGACCTGCATTTCCCTGTAGGGGATGTATGTACCTCGAGAAGTCTCCCATCACCCTTTCCCATGTACTAGGACTGTTCTGCCAAGTCTGTCTAGCTGTCAACGGCTGATGCATGTGTGTATATGGAAGCATGTTTGTGTAGATCTAACAGAGGCCTTGAGATGTCATTGTCCCCAGGTTTATGGGAGACTCCTATGCTGAGTTGCTAATGTCCTCAGAAGATGAGACACGGAGACAAGAGAGAGGTGATGGGAAGTGGGCAGAGGTTAGAGGCGTGTTGCCACATGCCTTGCTGCTATAAGAAGCTGAAAGAGACCAGGAACTTGCAGTCTGAATCAACCCTGCAGTGCCTGGGCTTCTGGCCTCTGTTCCCCAGAATAGTGGGAGAATATGTTTGCTTTGTCTGAAGCTGCCCAGCTTGTGCGGACATGCTAGACGGCAGCTGGAGGGGAGGAAGACACCAGCTGCTGCTCTAAGATGACCCCCTGGGCACACAGGTGGAGAAGGGTGCAAACTCTCTCCTTCTCAGAACTCTGGAATCATTTACACACACACACACACACACACACACACACACACACACACACACACACACACAGATTCCCCATGAGAA
>NC_022023.1:13967033-14026415 GCF_000317375.1 Microtus ochrogaster
TGTAGACCAGGCTGGTCTCGAACTCACAGAGATCCGCCTGCCTCTGCCTCCCGAGTGCTGGGATTAAAGGCGTGCGCCACCGCCGCCCGGCCAGGCATGGGTGTTTAAGTGGAGAGAGGAATGAGAGGGTAGAGTGGAAGAGGCAGTATGTGTCTGGGAGGGAAATGCTAAGGGTGTTTGGAAAAGCCACAGGCTGGTCTTGAACTCACAGAGATCCGCCTATGTCTGCCTCCTAGTGCTGGGGTGGAAGAATGTGTTCCAGGGCTGAAGAGATGGCTCAGTGGTTAAGAGCACTTGTTGCTCTTGCAGAGGGGACCCAGGTGGATTCCCAGTACACACATGGTAGCTCACAACTATCTACTTTTTTTTTTTCTTATAAAAAGAGTTTAATAGGAGCTACCCTACAGAGGGGATGACGCAACTTGCATAAGCCACAGGTGGCCAAATCCAAAGCTCAGTGCCAGTTATGGGATACCTCCACTCGAATTGTTGGTTGGGGTATCTCAGAGACCCCCAAGTCAACAGAGGCTCTTGAATGCCCACCGGAATCTGACGGTAAGACCCTATGGCGACACACTTTTGTACAGGACATGGAGAAATGATGTTGGCAGCTAAATGGACATAGTACCGGACTACCCCTCTCAAGAAATATTCCTGTAGCCATACTTTCATGCAGCTCTCAGAGAAAGTTAGCGAGGAACTCACGGCCGGCTAAAGTGCAGGGAAGGTGTCGGGGGAGTACTGAGCCACAAACCACACAGCCGTATCACAGAAATTCCCTGAAAGCAGAGGGTACAACTTGGAAGAGGGGGTGGACAGATTGGAAGAGTCAGAGGTCAGAGAAGACCAGACCAAACGCTGTCTTCTGGACATGACAGGATGGCTGCCTGCATAAGACCCACACAGGATCTGCACAGAATGGAGCCAGTCAACATTCCGGCACAAAGCGGGAATGTACGGGCAAGCCCCCAGCTGAGGAGATATTGACAATCGATTCCCGGGAGGGGAAAAGTCAGTTTCTCTAAGTGTGTGACTCTGGTAGGTGGGCCTAGGAGGAGTTAGGAGAATTGGGAGATCAAATTGAATCAAAATATATTATAGGCATATATACAATTCTCAAAGAATATATTTAAAAAGCATCCCTTCTACATTCACGTGACATATGTATATATTTGCATATATATGTATTTAAATTGAGCTTCTGCATATGAGAGAAAAATGTGCAATACTTGCCTGAGACTGGCTTAAATTAATGCTATCTCCACTCCTATCTATTTCACTCCAGATGACACAGTCTTGTTCTAAGCTGAATGAAACTCTGTTACATCTTCTTTATTTGTCTGGTGGGACAGTTAGGCAGGTTCTGTATCCTGTTTATTGTGAACCATGGCATGATAACTTAGACTTCATCCCCAGCAAGGATCCTGGGAGTCGTGCAGGAGTACACACGTATGCGTGAGTGTGGCATGGTAGCTTAGACTTCAGGCTCAGCAAAGATCATGCGCTGGTTTCTCCTCAAGGGAGAGAGAGTGTTGTCTGCAGAGGTCTGGCTCAAAGTCTGCTATTCCTCCAGGATCCGAGTTACCAAATGAGCTCTTGGTCGCCACTGCTGCCGCGGCGCGGACTCAGGCAGAGCAGGCAACTCTCACTGGTTCTCCATGTGAAACGTGTAAACGCCATTCTCGACCTGTCTAGCGAGCTGTACGGAATGGAAACGGTCCCTCGGTTTCTGCATCAGGGTCTGACACTTGGTCTTGCTCATCCAGGTCTTGTCTGGGTGAAGCTGTGGTCTGTGTGTGTCTATGCATGTTCGCCTGTGTATGCAAGTGTGCACACATGTGTGAACGGGGGCCAGAGGCTGATGTCAGCTGTCTTCTTTGATTTTCACCTCATGAGGAGGCGAGATCGCTCACTGGACCTGGAGCTCACCAGCCAGCTTGCTCTGTGGGTCTCTCCACTTCCCGAGGGCTGGGATTATCGGCTGGCCATTGAGACCTCCCTGCATTTATATGGACTCTGGAGACTGGATCGCTGGTCTTCACACCTGAGTGACAGGCACCTCCTAACCTATTGAGCCATCTCCCCAGACTTCAGCTTTTCTCTCTTGCTAAGGCTTTCGGGAAGGAAAAGAAAACTCTTTTGAACTTCTAGACTTCTTCCTCATCTGAGAACCTGGTCTCAGCTGTTGCTGAGATTCATGCCAGCTCCTGCCTTCTGAGGGCTTGCAAAATCCTGTCCACTTCCTCCTCTCCAGGACCCTGCCTTTCTTGCCAACAAATCCTGGGGTCCTGGGCTGGGTGACCAAATGTCCTAGTTTCTCAGGACTAAAGGCATTTCCTGGAACGTGGGGCTTCTGCTGCGAAGCGTGGAAAGTCCCAGGTAAACAAAGACAGGCTGCTCCTCCCAGCTCTTGGAAAAAACAGGTTTCTTTGAGTTCAAAGTCTTGTCCACATCTTTAGTATCAGAATAGTACAGAAACAGTCATTTTTCTTAAAGGAAAGATTAAATGTGTCCATCACAGGAAAATGTCCCAAGGGCCTGACATGTTCTTCCTAAGAGGGTAACAATAGTTGGCAGAATCTCTGCTTTCTCTGATTTCCTTAGCCGGGCTGCTTGCTCTCAACCCTAACTACCTCGTTTATATTCACCATAACTCTGAGGGCAATGGTCCCTTGGATTACAGGTCAGTCTGTGACTGATCCTTGTGCTCAGGACACAGTGAGACCCAGCATTTCTATCCTGGCTACAGCTACACCTCTTCTTCTTCCATTTCTTCATCTTCAGGCCATTTGCCTGGGACATACCTTCATTTCATGAGCTGGCCCCAAGACTCCATAGCTGCCTCATGGCGGCCGGGAATCACCTCTTTCCCCATGCTTGTCAATCTTGTCTGATCCTCACCCAGAATCTTCACTGACATTGAGGATCCATTTAGATGAAATGCCACCCTCTGCCCCTCTGTACAGGACCTCATTTCCCCTCCATCATCAATACACAAAAGCAAGACCGGCTATCTGGACAGCTCTCCAATAAAACCAAGGTGCAAAGCCCCAGGATCCCCAGCTGAGATGCTTGTTTTCTGCATTTTTCTGATCCTGGCCTTGCCTTCTTCTCCCGGCCTGCCCTTGATTCCAACCTGTTTCTGCTACAACCAGATGCCAGCCATGTGTCCACCTCAGCTCTCAGCCTCCACATCACAGCTTGAAACGGGAATAAAAAGACAAGATACTGGCTTATAGCCAGCAAAGGGTTGGGGCAGCTGAGACGCACCTGGAAGTCACTAGTCTGCCATCAGTCAATACGGGCTCACTCTAGACATGGGCGGTGAAGAAACAGTGGAAGACCCAGAGTGCGATGAGTTACTGATCGTTTAAAGGAAAGGAGTTGTTGGGCGATGGTGGCACACACCTTTAATCCCAGCACTTGGGAGGCAGAGGTAGGTGGATCTCTATGAGTTCAAGGCCAGCCTGGGTCTACAAGAGCTAGTTCCAGGACAGGCTCTAAAACTACAGCGAAACCCTGTCTCAAAAAACGAAACAAAATAAACAAACAATAAAAACAAACAAAACAAAACAAAAAAAGGACAGGAGTTGAATACCGTGGATTCTGAATTATGATGAACATAAACTCATCAACCAAAGTCCAGAGGCAACTTTCACCAGGAGTAATTTTTTTTTCTCCTAATGTCTTCTACCATGGTAGCTGGTAGCAAGCTATTTGGACCCTTGACTCCATGCTTCTTCACCTGAAGACAGAGCCTGCATGTCTCCAATGGACCTTTATTCTGCCATAGAAGGCAGACCTATAATGACTAAGCTTTAGTACTTACTTGGCTCTTGATGCTCCTTGATGATCAAGTAGCTCTGTGAACTTTCCCCCCAAGAAGCAAAGGACACATTTCGCCATCATGATGACATGGCTCAGGTCTGTGGACCCACCTTAAATGCAAACATGGCAGCAAGAGAAACAGGGTGACCATTTAAGGATGTAGAGATTTCATGAGAAAAATGAGCAGAAATTTCTTCTTCCTTTGATGAGCCAGGGGAGAAGAAATTGCTCACAGGCTAACAGATCACGATGGTGAAATGTGTTCTTCGCTCATTAGCAAACTACTTAATTATTTTTTTCATTTATATATTTGACTTTTAGTAAAAAAGGTGGGAGAAATCAGGGGCTGGGAGGTTGTATCTAAAGAAGCAACGGCAGGATGCGTGCCAGGCATCCTAATTTAGTGTCCTGCAGGGAGACTGCCCCTGTGGCATAATTTATTAGAGTCTTGGGATTTGAGATGGGAATGCTTTAAGTGTTCCCTGGAAGAACTGAGCTCAGAAGCTGTGAACCAGCAAAGACACTATTGTAAGCATTGCAGCTCAGATGGGAAAGGATCCCGGCAGTCAGGAGCCAAGGAATACTGCAAAGTCACTGTAAGCTAGCAGTTTGCAGCTCTGATAGAGGGAAAGGTTTCCCCAGTGCAAGTGTAACAACTCTGCTCCCACAGGGGAATGTTTCCCCCAGAAGTTGCTACAACTCTACTCTGGAGAAGTGTTACAGCTCTGCTCAGGTCCCCTGGAGGGTAACAACTCTGCTTTGCCTGGAGAAAGTTTCCCCAGTAAAAAAGTTAAAAAGTTTCCCTAGTTACCATTCTGCCCTACTCCAGTTTCGGTCTTGGCTCCAGCAAAAGTTGTTACAGCTGGGCTCAACTCTTGCAAAAATGTCACATCACACAACAAACCTCTGTCAAGAGATTTGCTGGGAAGAATCCAGGAGGCTGGCTATCTCAGGTGAGAAACAGCAGCAAACTGAACAGGGCTTGTAGAGGGTTTCTCGCGTGGGGAGGAGGGCAGAGCTTTTCAGGGTGGCTTGGGATTGGTGGATTTTTGTGGTCTGATTCTGGGGCAAGATCAGATATTGGTGGGATTTCAAGCCCTGGTCCAGAGGTCAAGTCAAGGGCAGGGTGCTTTGCCACCTCAGCCTTTCCTGAAAGCAGCCCACTTTTATGTTGGTGCCCAATGGGTATCTTATTCCTGGGCTCTTAGCACATTCCAGAAATTTGTGTTCTGCTTGCTCATCTCTTTCCCTGGGGACTGGTGACTCTTTATGCCCAGGAAATCTAGGTTTTCTTTATGTTAACAAAACACCAGCACCATGCCTAACAGGTGGTAGGTGTCACATAACTGTTTACAGAAATAACGTACTGGAGAAGGTCAACAGGCAAAGTGACCTTCCACGTAGCAACTGAAGACGTGCCTTAATTTCCCCGGTGGAAGTTGAGGGGAGACAGGGAGATGATGGTGATCTCTGGGTAGCAGCCTAACACATACCACAGCTTTCCCCACCCCCTCTCTGAATTCTGAGCAGCAAGGCCCCCTCACTTTTCAACTTGATTCTCCCTCCCTCCCTCCCTCCCTCCCTCCCTCCCTCCACTCGCTTCTTGATAATGAATGTGTATGTGGTCAGATGTGTGCAAGTACGTGCGCATGCATGGGAATGCTAAGACAGAGATTCACCTCGGATGCTCCTCACGAGTCATCTTTTTTATTTTTGGCTATTGAGCCCCAGGGATCTGGCTATCTCCACCTCCCTTGTGCAGGGATTACAAGTGAAAGCCACTTAGTCACAGTTTAATTCTCAATAATTTTCTGTCCTCTCCACCTCACTTACGGGCACCATTAGGAAAATAATTAAGTAAAGCGTCTGCTTCGGTTCACAGTTTATCGGCAATGGAAGGAACACAGCTAAGGTGTCGGCCCAGGTCCTTGCAAGAATTTGGCTTTGCTGTCTCCTCCTGCTGTGTTCCTGCTCTGCAGTCCCCCAGCTTCCCATCCACTTGTGCAGACAGGGCAGGCTGGTCATAGACACTTCCCTGATATCCTCTTCCCAGGCTAAACCCCTAAGGATTTCAGGATTTTTCAGGAAACAGGTGACAAATAACTTGTTTTCTTCTTCCTCTAGTAGATAATTTTTTTTAAAATAATTTTTATTATTTTATAAGCAACGTGTACTCTTTAGAAAATAGGTCTGTGATGGTTAGCATTAATTTTCTACTTGACAGACTAGAATCCCAGGCAGATGGTCCTTTGGTATTCTTTGTATGTGTGTGAATGTGTGTCTGTGTGTGTGTGTGTGTTGGGGGGGATATCATGAGTAGGATTGCTGACGTGGGAAAACTCATCTTCATTGTGGGCAGGACCATTTTCTGAATAGGGGATCTGGGCTGGATGTGTATAATGTAGAAAGTGAGCTGAACACTACCCTGCCTTCATCTCTGTTTCCTGACTGTGGATGATGTGACCAGCTGCTTCATCTCTGTTTCCTGATTGTGGATGGATGATGTGACCAGCTGCTTCAAGCTCAGGCTTCCTTGACTTCTCGACCGTGATGAATACTTTCTAGAGCTGGGAACTAAAATAAACCCCTTTTCCCTCAAGTTGCTTTCGTCAGGGTGTTTTATTATTTTATCAAGCCTGGCAGTGGTGGCACACACCTTTAACCTCAGCACTCTGGAGACAGAGACAAGTAGATCTCTTTGAGTTCAAGGCCAGCCTGGTCTACAGAGCAAGTTCCATGACAGGCTCCAAAGCTACAAAGAAACCCTGTCTCAAAAAAAAAAAAAAAAAAAAAAAAAAAAAGTCCTGTTAAAACTTTGTAGGAAGCCAGGCATTGGTGCCACACACCTTTGGGAAGCAGAGCCAGGTAGATCAGTCCAGGACAGCCAGGGCTACACAGAGAATCCTTGTCTTGAAAAAACATACAAACAATCAAAATCAAAACCAAAACAAACAAAAAGCACAGTAAGGAACCTCCATGTGACCCGACCATACTATTTTCTTATGAATGAGGGTTCCCCCCCTTTATTCTAAACAACATTTGTGATTTTTATTTATTTATTTTTTTTATTTTTTATTTTTTTGGTTTTTTGGTTTTTCGAGACAGGGTTTCTCTGTGGCTTTGGAGAACATTTGTGATTTTTAGAATTCCTCTAGAACTAAAGATATTAACCAGAAATGCCATATCTGTATCTGCTTTGTATGTGAATGCATGCATTTGAGATAGCTTCTCACCGTGTTGCCTAGGCTGGTCTGGAACTCCTGCGCTCACTCAGGCCGTCCTCACTCCGGCAATCCTACTGCCTCAGCCTGCCTAAAGCTGGAACTGTAGGCATGTGCCACACTCAGCAGCCTGTCTATGAATTCTTGGGAAAACCACTGATGTGCTATGGTTCAGCTCTTCTCATTGGAACTCAGATTTCTGTCTTGAGTGGCAGGAGTAGTTTCTTGTACCCAGAAGTTCCTGGACATAAGTCTTCCTCAGATGTGTGACTCAGGGTTGCTCTCTTGCAGGCATTCTCTTGAAAGTCTTTGGAAAAACAAATACTTTTAGTGTCTGTGAAGTCCAATTTTCTAGAGAGCCTTGCCTTACACTGAGTTTCAAGACCAGTGGTTCTCAATCTTCGTAATGCTGGGACCCTTTAATACAGTCCCTCATGTGACGATCATTTTTGTTGCTACTTTATAACAATAATTTTGTTACTGTTATGAATCATGATGCAAATATTATTTTGGAGGTAGAGGTTTATCAAGGGAGTCACACAGATTGAGAATACTGCACAGGAACCATTTGTTTCCTTTCCTGTCCTAAGTAGCTAGAACCTGCAAAGTGTGGCTCCTTAGCATGCCTGCACTGCGTGTCCTTGATTGGCTGGAGGTGGCGACTCCCAGACTCCTGGGGGCAGGTGCCTCAAGTTGATCAATTACCAGGCTGGTCCCGAGGCACTCGCCGCTCAGAGCAAAGTCATTTTTTATTGTAATGAAAATTTAAAAGGCAGTTACATTAGTTACACATATACCCAGTGACTTTAATACCTGTTAGTCATACAGAACGCTCAAGAAATACAAATGATTTACCCACGGCACAGTTCACATCCCTAAGAAGAAAGGCTAAATGAGAGATGAATAAGTGCTTGCTGCCCACGGAAGCCTGCTTGTGAGTTTCCTCTTTAAGGACACAGATGGGTGGTTAGACAAAGCAAACTGCTGGGCCCTGCATGGTCTCTGCACAGCTCCGTTTTGCTACAGCCAATATCCACAAGACTGTGCAGGTTGCCTCAACAAACCCCAGCTCAGGGTGCAAGGCATGGCACGTCACATGTGGAAGTGTTGCTCATGCCCTGTGAGCTCTCTCTTCAAAGCTGTCTCAGATTCTAGGCAATGGAGGAAGCGAGCAGCCAGGTAGCTGGTGACGCCTCAGCACATGGAATATGGCCAAGTTACTCAGCTATATATATATATTTTTTTGTTTTGTTTTTGTTTTTCGAGACAGGGTTTCTCTGTGGCTTTTGGAGCCTGTCCTGGAACTAGCTCTGTAGACCAGGCTGGTCTCGAACTCCCAGAGATCCGCCTGCCTCTGCCTCCCGAGTGCTGGGATTAAAGGCGTGCGCCACCATTGCCCGGCTCAGCTATATATTTTTGAGATTGGTCTCATGATGTCACCCAAGTAGATCTTGAACTCCAAAGCTCACGACCTTTCCTGCTTCAGTTTCCCTGGTGGTGGCACTTCAGGTGAGCATCAGCTTGGCAGGATAGGGTTGGGTGGACTGGCAAGTTAGGACATAGCAACCCACGGCCACTTACAGAGAGGGTTGCAATTTAGCCTTGCTTCCGTTGGTTAGCAAATGACTTGTTTTTGCTTGTGTGATAGGCCGTAGCCATCACAAAGCAGGTGAGCTCACACTGGGGAGTGACAGCCTATGTAAACGTGTCACATACCCAAGAAAAGCCCCAACTTTCCTCCAAAGTAAAAACACCAAACCCACAGCTCCTACACCTCTTAACTCGCAAGCTAAAGGCCATGGCTGTTGTCATCCCTGAAAAGGATTCTCCACTCCTGAGCTTAGCTTTGGGCCTTTTTCTCTTTTCTAACTTATGCTCACCACCTGAGGCCAGCTCCAGGCTGCTGGGGACAGAAGGTGCACCAGACAGCGAACATAGGAGACCTACGCGGGATTCTGAGGCTGGGGTGAACCTCAGGCTGTGTTATTACTCTTCACGGAAGGGCTCAAGCTGTCTGAGGACCTCTGGGGCCAGAGTTTGTCAGGGACAGGGATCACCAAGGGCATTCTGCTGAGTGAAGTAGAGATTGCAGGTGAATCCTGTAAAAACCCAAGTACGCCCTGGATGGCAGGCAACGCTGAGGTTGGAATGCACTGGCAGTCTCTGGAGCCTTTAATCCACATGTTCATTCTGCTCTCATGAGTCCTGGAACCTATGGACTCCCAGCATCCCAGGAGCCAGGCAGCAAGGCAGGGCTGGTCTGAGAGCTTAGCCTCCATGTTTCTGAAAGAGCTCAGGAGGGCCCCAGGGCCTGGGTAGGCCTTGGTGGCTTCTCTCACACCTGGGCATTAGTGGGCTGATCCATGGCCATGGATTACTTAAGATGGGGCTCGATTAAGTGAAGGGAGGCGGGCAGCACTCGCCACGGCACATGGGATGGGGGAGGAGCGGCGGGACCTGAAATTGGGGTGTCTTTATTCTGACTGACACAGGGACTCTGTTGTCAGAGATAAGCCAGGCAGAAGTTTCTAGCGGTTAGCTCGTAGTTCCTCCGTAAGACCACTGTAAGAATGTGCCCAGAGTCGGGTCCCCGGCCTCCAAGGCCTGTCTGTGTCCCTTCTGAGGTACACCTGGCTTTTCTGTCTGCTGAGAACCAAGGCTCAAGGGGCTCAGAGCACCCTCCCCCACCCACAATGTGGCCCCATCTTCCTCGGTTACTGAGCAGAAGCTGCCAGGGACACTGAGAGGTGTAACCCTGTACAGAGGGCCAGGTGTGACTTCCTGGAGGTGTTGGGCAGGAAACAGCTCGGCTCTGCTATAGAGCAGGGAGAATGCAGTGACCTCTGTGGAATCAGGACATTGTCCCTCAGGCCTAGTAAGGGAAGAGTGAGAGCTCTCATAGGTTGCAAGGAGGAAGGGCTAAAAGCTTGACGTGGAGGCTGTCTGTAAAAGGGTCAGAGGACCTAAGAACTGACTTACAGAGTGAACAGCTCCCCAGCCCTGACTCCTGGGGACAGTGCTGGAGGGTTGGCCTGTCAGCCCAGCTCCCAGGCCCCTGTCAAGCTGCCCTTTGAAATGCAGCTGACTGGGGACAGCTTCTCCCACTCACTGGCCACACACACCAACACGTCACAGTACATCCACCAAGTCACAACTTTGATTCTCGCTGCACAAAACACACCTGGCCTCAGGCTATCCAGGACAGCGTGTGGACAAAGTCTCAAGTCCCAGTGCTCCTGGCTCCAGCACAGGATGTGGAGGTTACTGCCTATTAGCCCGACCTGAAGCCCCTAAGCGGCAGCTGTGAAAAAGCAGAAAGAAACCCAGCCTCTGCACCAGGCAGACTTGCTGGTGCTGCAGCCATTGCAAACTTGGTGGGTGCACACTGTCCATGAGGAGATTATTCACAATGGAATTTAAGGACCCTGGAGGCCCCATTCTGAGCACACAGATAAAGTACAATAAATACAAAGATCCCAAACCCAAGAAGCCAGGCCTGTGGGTTAGAGCCAGACAGATGATGCCATATCCAGGGAGACGGGAAGTCAGGGTGGCTTCTGGGGACTCTCCAGCAGGGCAAGCTGGGTGGGTAGGGGTGGTCCCTTTGGACATGAGCATCTATGCCATGACAAGAACAGAGCCTGGGCAGTAGGAGCCTGGCTTTGCCTGAAGCTACTCAGAGAACGGAGGGAACATGCCCAGGTCAGCAAAGTCCTCGATGTTATAGTTGCCAGTCCCCTGTGTCGGGTCCCCCGGCATGGGCAGCATGTCCTGGAGAGGAAAAGAACAGAAAGCCCCAACGGTCAGCAGCCTCACCCGGAGCCTGCCCTTGTCCCGGAGTCCAGCCCTGTCACTGATCCCCTTGGCCATCTCTCTAGTGAGCAAGTGTTCCTTTGCATGGCTTGGTATCCAGGATCAAATAATTTTGGGCTTCAGAGATCCTCAATACCTGAGCCCCCTTGGGAGCTGCTCTCCTGGGGGGGGGGTCACGCTGAAAGTAAACACTGCCAGGTCATAGCCTTTATTCTAAAGCTAAGCCCACTGGTGGAAAGAGCCCATCTGGGCAAGTAAGGCCTAGAGCAGTAAGACAGACTGAACAGTTATGTGACTGTCAACCAAGCAGGAGCCTGAGCAGGTAGGACCTGGGTGCAGGGGCCAGTCAGGGTTGGTGGTGCTATCCCCGAGTGAAAGGTGGGTTACTTTATCTAGTCCTAGTTGGCTAGACCTTAGACTACCTGTCCTAAAAACACTGGGGAGTTTCAGTTCCTTAGGGCAAAAGTTCCACTGGGCTTCTGTCCAATTCCCAGCCCATAGAATAATGGTGGGAAAAGAATTAATTCTGCGGTCAAACGTGCTTGGGAAACAAAGCATGCTGCTTTCCTACTGTCTAAGGACCCAGTCCTCACTGGTATCATAAAGGCTCTGGTAAATCCTGCAAGAAGGAAACCGAATAAGTTGCTTTAACGGGTGTCTCACAAAATTATTGACCAAGAAATTCTTTTTGGCAGCGTGACCTTGAAGAGACACACTGTTAGGAAATTGTGCCTTTCAGGGTCGCTGTGTGAGATGAACAGTGGGTGAGGGCTGTTCTTTACAACGGGAAGGAAGGAAGTCAAAGAGAGGCCTGGAAAAGGCACCTCCCTGTGCTGGGAAGGGGGTACGACCCTGTGGATCTGAGTGACACCTAGATCTAGATCTGGGTCTGTGAAGATGACACTTGACCAGGTGGAAGTGTGTGTGTGTGTGTGTGTGTGTGTGTGTGTGTGTGTGTATGAATGGGACATTGAACCTTGAGCAGGAAGAGTGTGGCCTGAGCCTCCTACAACTTGGCTCTTGCCTGGAGCCTTGCTGCACAGGGCAGGTGGTACTCTGGGGGCTCCACAGAAGAGCCTAGGCGGCTGCTAGGAGGCTGGGTGGGCAGTCCCAATTCTAACTGAGGGGAGAAACCTGGGAGGCTGAGCCCTGTGTGATTAGCTACCCCATGGCCTTGTCATCAGCATGGTGAAGTTGGTCTGTGCTGGGAATTGAGAACAGCAAGGCATGTCTCCAGTAGTGGCAGTGTGGAAGCAGCCTGGGATCCTTAGCCGGTATACAACCAGGTCTAGAGAGCTGAGCATTGCTCCAGCCATCATGGGTTGAGGGTCTGGGGAAGGGAGTCCCGTCTCCTGGTTGCCATAGTAGAGAGGAGATAGGCTGAAGAAGTCTAGCCCCTAGGGACTGCAGCTCTTGGAGGTTGTACATACTGCCATGGTGAGCATCAAGGTCCTCAAGCCCTTAAAGGGGCATGGACCCTGCTCCAGAGTCCTACCGTCTTTGGCTCCATACATCCCTCCTGGGCAGCTTTGGGGTGCAGCTCAGGAGGCAGCCTCCCCTCTGTGGGTATATCTGAAAGGCTGAAGGCCTGTCTGCATCTTCTGTGCACCCGCAGGCTTTGACCGGGCAGTGGAGGACCTTCTACTTGTGGGCTTCCCATATTACAGGCTGGGCGGGATCTCTTGCTGGCTACCGGGTAGGGCAGGCGGAGGTGCAGAGAGGGACATAAGGAAGCAGAGAAGGCGCAGGTACCTACACCTACGAGAAGGCGCTGCTCGCTGGATTTACCTGGAACACTTCAGTCTGGCCAGGCTGCTGGTGGGAGTGCTGCTCACCGCTCTGCTGTCCGTGGTGCTGGCTCTGCCACTGAGACCAGACCTCCGAGGGCCGGCCCTGGAATTGCCCGCCACTCTGTCCACTCTCAGCTGAAACATCCAATGGACACGACACTGACTGTCATATTCTGTCACTTCCCCCCATCCTCGTGCCACTCGAGGGCTCCACACTCCTGAGAGGCACGTCACACCCAAACAGGCTGCTTTTTTTTTTCCTGGCTTCCTCCTTTCTCTGTCAGAATAAGCTGAGTGGAGAAGAATCAGGGAAGCACTGTGGAATGTGAAGGGTCGGCCAGGAAAAGTAGCTTCTGCTAGAATGTGCCTGTCAGGTGACCTGAGCTCCAATCCTCAGAGCCGTCTATGCCCATGACTGCTCATGGTGGCCTCAAAACAGAAAATAGAAGGAACAAGAATTCTGTCTAAACTATTTTGGCAAATACACACATATATGTATATATATATATGTACATACACATATATATACATATATACACACATATATTAAAAAGAATATTGAGTGTATGTGTGTGCACGCATGTGCACGCGTGTGCATGCACACGCACACTCGCACACGTGTGAAGTGTGCATGTAAAATACAAAAGACAAGATCAGGTGTCCATCCTTATCCTTGCAGCGGCCACCTCCTCTCATGGCCTGTAGACAGGGCTTTTCACTTCCGGTCTCTCTCCCATGGAGTTCATCACAGGGTCTTCTGCTCAGTCCCTGCTCGGGCCATGGCTTATCTCACCAGAGTGCCCGTCCTGTAAGCTCACTGTCCCTACTGTGTTCTGAGTCCCCCTGCCACCCACTCCCAGATCCACAGGGCTCTGCCACCACCCTCCTGGGACAGAGAAATGGCCTACAGATGGCAGAGGGTTCCTCAAATGTGGCTTCTTTCTTCTCCTCCGGCCTCACGTCTCTCTCCATATCTTGGTAACCCTACCCTCTGATCCTATTCACTTGGCAGAACTTGGGTGTCACATTCTGTCACTTTCCTGGTCTCCATGCCCTCGTGTTCTTTCCTTTTTAAACAAATAGAATTTGTTGGCATGTGCACGTATGGTGTGTGTGCAGATGCACACGTGGGGGTGAGTACGTAACTCTTGGGAGTCAGTGTTCACCTTCCACAGTGGGCTAAGGCAATCGTCAAACTCAGGTCACTGGGCTTGGACAGCAAACACTTGGACCCACTGGGTCAGCTCACTGACCCTGCCACTTGCTCCCTTGACTGGCCTTGCTCCTGCATTTTCTTGGTCATCTCATGGTCATTTCTTATGGAAATGTGAGCCCAGGCTCTAGTTTCAGTTTGGCCTTCTCTCAGTTTGCCCGCAGCACCTGCACCCCCTTTTACACAGTGTCCTTCACATTATACTGACACCCTAGGTGGAGTAACTAAGGCCTGGGTGTGCCAGGCTACTCCGAGATGGTACTTGAATAGAGATAGCTTTAGTAAGTTCTTAAAGAAGGGAGTGAAGACATAGGAAGGAGGGGAGAAGGAGGGCAAGGAGACAGGAGGAAAGAAGAGATAAAGGAAGGCGGGAAGAGAGAGGAGAGGAAGTGAGGAAGGAGGTAGGGGAGGGAGGGAGGGAAAGGGGAGAATGTGGACATGCTGTGTTGGTCCTGTTTGCATCTGAAGCCTCCAGGTGACACACGGTGCATGATGAAGTTCCCTCAGTTGTACCTCAGGGATAATCGGAGGTAGCGTGAGGAGAAGCCGGAGAGGCCCGGAGATGATTAGCTGATTATTTATACCTGGGGGCACGCGGTTCTATTAATTACAGATAATATATTTCAAGATAAATTTTTTTTTAGCCTTCTGAGACGGTAAATGCTGTTAAATATTTGCAACAAGGAAAAAAAAATCAATTAATGATGCTGTCTTGGGAATGAAATGGAACGCTGAAGGATGGAAATGACAGTGTTCTGAAGCGATGAGAGCTGCGTACAACATGGTAAGCTTGTCCTGGGGACATTATTTCAGTTCATTTCCAAGTCTGAGAGGTGAGTTTATTATCCGTGTTTCTTCAGATAAGGAAGCTGAGGGCTCAATGATATCAACAGATCTGTCCTGTTCAATTATTATATAAACCTAGAGGCTGAACTTAGATCCTCCTGACACGGAGCCTGCTTGCATCCATCAGATAAATACAGCTTCAGTCTAAGCCATTAGATAGTATGGGGATTGGCTTCATCTGCTGAGGGTGGCAAAGGGTTCAGAGGTCGACACAGCTACAGCTCTTCTGAGGGGAACATAGGCTACCATGGGGTGTAAGAATAGGTCCCACCTAAACCAGTCTTCCTGGAGGAAGCCAGTGTGACCTGAATGAAGGGTAAGGGTACCAGCCTAGTGAGGGAGACTAAAGAGGCCCCTAAGGTGTTTCTGTCGCGGGACTAGTAACTCCTCTAACTACAAAATAAGCATGACCTTCAGCATGGCCTCTCCTGGCTGAGGGAGCATTGTGGGGCCTTCGCCTAAACCTCACCACCTGCTTTGTGAATGGTCAGCATGTGGCCTGTTCCCAAGGGACACAAAGAACTCCTTTCTGGAATAACCAGTGGTCGCCAAATGTCATGAGCTGCGTCCCAGTCATACTGCCGTGATATCCAGCTGCTGCTGGCCCTGGATAGATGGGTCAGCGTCCTGCTAGGCCAGGTGTCTAAAGCACTACACCTCCTGTGTGAGGCAGCTGGGTGAACTTGCAAACCCCTAGGGCAGGTTCTGGTCCTGCTGGATGGAGGCAAGGCTGATACCTTGTATCTTGTTAGTTGAAACTTAATGATACACTTCATTCTGGTTTACTAACATTTTTCCTGGGAGGCTGTACTGACTAGAAATTGCCCTGGGATTCCTGTGAAGTCAGAACGTGCTGTGCTGTCGGCTTTAGCGGAATGGTTCTTAGAGAAGGGAACCATTGGCCCTTCTCATTCTCACAGACAGCAGGATGCAGGCTGATAAACAGACGGGGAGACTGATAAACATCCTTCGTAAGCAGACATCCCGGCCCAACGGGGATTAGCCCAGCCCCTCAGCAGTGCGAAAGCTGAAGACTCCTGCTGGGTAAAATGAACGTGTTTTGACGGAGGCAGCTGCTTCCTACACACCTACCTCCTGAGCGGGCAGACAAGGACACGAACTTTTCGGTCCTCTGGCAGGGAGCTCACCTTTCAACATTGATTAGTAGGGTCAGGTATGTGCATAATTTCTCCAAATTTGTAGGCTAAAAATGTACACGGCTGAGATTTGGGGCAATGTTAGGGGAAGGAAAGGCAGGCTTGCGTCCTATTTCTCGGTGGAAGACACTTCAGATGTTTTTGGAATGATAAATTCCATTCTTCTCCAGCCTTCACTCAACCTAGACCGGGTGGGGCATGTGGTGGAGGCGGGGAAGGGAATTCCTGGTGCCTTCCAAAAGAGGCTTGTCCAGGGGGCACTGATGTCTTCTGCTGTGGCCTGATTTGATCTGGTGTCACCTGTCTAGACTTGTGTCATCATGATTGAATAGCTGGAACTATCTCAGCCTAAAATTGAAAAGCAGATGCAGAGGCAAGACGTGGACATGCTGGGGCTTGCTAAGCCACTGTCTCTGCAAGCACACTGCTAAGCAATTCAGGCTGCATATAAGCAATAGTGGAGCAAGGGAGGGAGGGGATTCCTTGCTTGTTTTGGCATCTTGAGCTATACTCTCTGTGGGTTTGGCTTCCTATGTTTCTACAAGAAACACTGTACATCAATGACCAGATTGAGACAGAGCAATTAACCAATTTGGGGACTCACGTTGTACACTCCCTGACAATCACCAACTTGTTTTATCTTAGCTCTAAATCCAGGCTTCATTGCCCAGCTTTGAGATACTGAATTGGCCCCAGTTTCTGCTGTGCAAGTGGGTGCAGAGATGTACCAAGACCAGCTAACATGATAAACACCCTGAATTTCTGGGTTGCTGTCTAGTAGGTATGCACTACCAGAGTAAACACATGGGTCACTGAACCCGGCTTTCCTGTCTGTCTGTCTGTCTGTCTGTCTTTTCTTCATTCTCTCACTCTCCTAGTCATATTTCTAGGAACAAGCAGTGAAGGACTTGGCACAAACTGGGCCTATCAAGAGCCTGGCCAGGTGATCAGGAAAGCAGACTCTTTTGAGGACTATGCTAAAGAGATGGGAGGAATAATTATCCCCTCAGTGAAATAATGGAGTCACATCCTCTAGAAGCCTGGCTTACAGATATTTACGGTTAAGCCTGCCTGACTTTCTAAGTTCTAACTCAAGAACCTTCCTCTTTGAATACCATCTAAATCCCTAAACACACTTGAGCCAATGCTCTGAACTTTCTCAGTGTTCCTCCTGAGACCGTGCTTGCAGGCCTCCACTGCTGACCTTAACCCAAAGGCAGGAATTTCTCCCTTTTCCATCTCCCTCCTCTGGAGACATGCCAGGACTTACCATTTGTCTGTCATGTTGTTTTTCTCTAAAATTCCAGCCGAGAAGGAAGCTTGAGAATCATTTTATTAGAATTTTAGAGACCTTCTCGGTCAGCTTTTAAATAATTTTTACAAAGGGGACTAAGAAAGCCCGAAAGGGAACCTAGGTTCTCTGTGACATGGGGTGACCACAAACAGACTTTAAACCTCTGGGGACAAGAGAGATGGCCATATTCCAGGACTCAGGCAAGCCCATTCTGGTGGCCAAACCCCCAGTGGTTACTCATGGCTTAGATTCCTGGTGGGAAGATTTGACCTCAAGGCTTCTCTTCCCATCCTTTGAAACCTGCCTTCATAGGAAAAGTACATCTCTCCTTCCTTCCTCTCCCAGACTCTCTCCCTCGGGGAAAAGGGCCAATGGTCTAATGACATTAAGTTTAACTCCCCTTCTCTCCCTGGGCAGCAGGGCTATTCGTTTGCATCACCACTGTCAGTCCTTTGGAGCCAGAGAGGCTGTGGATGGAAAGGAGGAGAGAAATAAATCAACAAGACTAGCAGAATTGGCCCACAGACCCCGGATCAAAACAGACGGGATTAACACTGCCTTTGGCCAGCAGGGTGTATGATCCTAAAGTCCCCAAGTAGTTGCTTTTTTTTTTTTTTTTAACTGGATATAGTTGCCACATAAAGGCTGAAGGGACTTTAAATCTATGTGAACTGTTCTAAACAAGATGCTTTCTGAGGATCTTCAGTGTTCGCCAACTTGGGACATGACAGAGCCTCTGGTCTCAGGCCGTACCATCCTCATGTGGAGCTAGGACCTCCATGTTATCATAGAACATTTCCTCCTCTCACGTGCTACCAAAGTAGCAACTCAGAAGCATGCTGAACACAAGCCCCCTCCCTCCCAGGTCTTTCATGGGCTTTTGCTCCATCAGCAGCTATAAAACCAAGGACCTAAAGCTATGGAAAATCAAAATAACGCCCAGGTGACATCTTTTGGTGTTCCTGGTTAAAATCAGATTTCTTTGTGGCAAGGCATGAACACCCCTGCTTTGAAATGAGACCATAATACTGCCTACTCTTTTTTGTCTATATCTTTCTTCTTGCACGCAACTCCATACCAATGTACAAGATCTGTCGTATGTTCGTGATTATCATGTCACTCACTCTTAATTTCACATGTTCCCCTGTTTCCTGCCACACCTCTGCTAACCTAATTCAGGTGCTTTTTAAATTGAGGGGAAAAATGGGGATAAAATTTGATCTCTACCAATCAAGACAACTTGTAGTCACGACCCTCCTTGGCTGGGAAATCGTTCATGCTGACTTAGGTATCCCCAGAAACAGAGAAAGCATACTACCCCAATTCTCAACTCTTGGGCTTTGGTTTTTAGCACCCAAAATAATTCATGCTTTACAGAATTATCAGCAGAATTTATATGGAGGCCAATAAGACCATGCATTGGCATAGCTGCCAACTGGGACTTATCCTGGGAGACAGCTGCTGATCCTTGTCCACGCCTAGTCCGTGCGATGCACCGATCCCATGAGGACTCGTGTCATGTGATAAATGAGCATGTGGGACCCTGTGTGTGATCAGCCAAGTTGTGAGCCAACAACAGCCACGTGGACCACTGAAGCGGCGGTGCCCATGTGGTTGCTTAGCACCCCAATGCAGCTAGGGCCCTTGATTACATACCCCCAAACCTTTCTCTAACAAGGCATTCATTCATACACCCCAGAACCCCCTCCCCATGCTTTCTTCTTTTCACTTTCCTGGATGCCTGCCAGGATCATGAAAGACTCAGACATGGCACCATCACAGTTCTTTCCCTGGCTTTCCTAGCACCCAGGATAAATTCCTTAGAGACCTAACCCTGTCCAGATGCCTCCTGGGTATAGAAAGGTGGATACAAGGTACCTAACTCTGTCCCCAGCAGGGTCTTAATGGCCGCCTCCTTTAAGTTCTGCTCTCACTCCTGGTGTCTCCAAGCTTACTTTATTTTCTCCTCTCTCTACTGAGGAAACTCTGTGGTGGTACAGGAAGATTTGGGGCGGAGATGAAAGCAGCGGCAGAGCAGAGGCCGAAAACTAAATGTCTAACTCCATAGCTGGGAAACGCAATGCGAGCCAGGCTGGGACTCTATGCTCTTTCTGCTCCCAGGATTCCTGTGCTGCCGACCCTGTAGCATGACACAGCAACTATCCTCAGTTCCTCTCTGTTCGCTTACTACAGAGTCCTATTCCTGTGGGTAAGGAGATAATTCCTGAGGTAGAAAGAAATTCCCTGGGTGGGAGAGTCTCTGGCTGCTTACACTTTCAACCTTGAATGGCAATTAAAAGAGAAAGAAAAAAAAAAAAGGCCAAAGCCTTTCATATAAGCAGGAGTCTTCTCTGAACCAACTAACCCACCAGTTCAGGTTTGCTTGCCTGTCTACCAGCCCCCTCCCTCCTTCCCTCCTTCCCTCCTTTTTTCTGTCCCTCCTTCTGTCTTCCTTGTAAAGAAACCTTATTCTTTTCTTTTTTTTCTTCCCAAGACAGGGTTTGGAGCCTGTCCTGGAACTAACTTGTAGACCAGGCAGGCTGGCCTTGAACTCACAGAGATCCACCTACCTCTGCCTCCCTAATGCTGGGATTAAAGGCTTGCGCCACCACCACCTGGCTAAAGAAGCCATCTTCTGTTAAGGTAAAGAAACACTCCAGAGATGTTCCCAGCAGGAACTTGCATCCAGCATTTATGACTTACTCCCAAGAGAGATGACGCAGGTAGTTGGTTTAAATCTCAATAGCATTTGGGACAAGGATCTGTCCCTGATCCTTTGGGGACTATGCTCAGACATTCTTAAAAATGGTGAAGGTATCAGAAGACGGGAAGGAAGCTGCTTCTAATGGGCAGGGGACACCTCCTTTTCACCCTAGAAGCTCTAGGATTTATCTGTGTCTGTTTAGGACCAGCATAGGGAACTTTTCTACAGTTCCCAAGGACTACACTTGCTTTGACGCAGCCTTGAGAACTAAGGCAAGGTTAAACCTGGACATCTGAAAAGAGGGGCCTACACCCCATTTCCCCTGTAATGCTGCAAGGTGCTGTTGTCAGCGCCCCAATGAACACCAGGGTTGTATGTGTGTGGTGCCCGGAGGCTCCCAGGCAGAGTGGTGTTGCGGGAGGTCCTTCCGCCACTTTTTTAAAGGGAGAGAGACCATGCCCCAATGGGCTGGTATCTCAGTGGCTATAGGCTGGAGGAGCGGAAGGACCTCCCGCAACAGAGTGGTATCTTTCCTCCACAGGCAGGATTGAGCCGGGCGTTCACTGAAATATGCATACTGTTTTAACGGTTTCATCTTTATTTAATAATTGATGAAACTGACCATTAATGGAGACTGCTCTATTTCTTATCTCCTTTCCCCTGCACCCCTTGAGGTTGACAGTGAACCTCTCCCCCAGGTCCTCTTTCTAATTATACTCTCTCTCTTCTGACCTTGACCAAGGTTGCCCCACCCCCAGTAGGACCCTGCTTCTTGACGTCCTGGCCAGTGGAGGCTGAGGCCTCCATTAGCAGGGATTCACAGCCACCATCTCAAGGTAGTGTTCTCCACTGATGGCTCCGGAGGGGGTCTCTGCTGGGCTCCTTCCCTCTCTTCTCCTCAGGTCTCCTGCTCTGTTCCCATTTCCTCCCCTGGTCATCCTCACAGCCAGGCTCTCAGACATGCTATTCCTGCATCCTGCTCCACAGCAGATCTCTCTCTCTCTCTCTCTCTCTCTCTCTCTCTCTCTCTCTCTCTGTTTTTATTGAGCTATATATTTTTCTCCCCTCCCCTAGCTCCCTCTCTCTTCCCCTTCTCCCCTCTCCCATGGTCCCCAGTCCTCAGTCTTATGGCCACTTTCCCATAAGATCGACAGGTGAGCCACTTAAACGGAAGCTCTGAACTTGACAAGTGAAATTGGGAGGTTTAGGCTTGGCTTCCTGCTCACTTGAGGGTTTACAAAGAAAAACCCTGCATGCCACTCTCTTGGACGGTACCAAGTGACGGTACCACGAGGGATCAGGCAGGACCACCCCTTCTGTGGAGTGTGACCCCGGCCCTGGGAGAGATGCTATTATGTATCAAACACACCAAGAGCAACTGGCAGAAGTGCCTGAGACAGAGGCAGAAGACACAGCCACAACACCTTTAACAGCCTGAGCCTTTCTCACAGAGCAAGGAAACATTCACAGGAGGTAGGGTCCCCTAGTGACGGATGACATGAAGTTGTTAGGATCTAGAATCACCCAGGAGACAAACCTCTGAGTGTGTGTGTGCAGGAGTTTAGAGGCTGGATTAATTGAGTTTGGAAGATTCATCCTCACTGTGGGGTACCACTATCCATGGGCTGGGGAAATAAAAATAAATACGAAGGAAATACTAGATACGCAGTAAAGAGTGAGCTGAGCACTGGCACTGGTCTCCCGATGCCCAGCTGCAGTGACAGTGTGACCCTTCCCCTGTGATGATGGATGGACCCTCAAATTATGAGCCAACATAAACCATGCTGCCCTGCAGTGACGTCTGCCAGGTATCTTGTCTCAGAATGAGAGGAACATAGCAATACTTTGCAGTATTAAAAAAGGGAACTTTCTGGGTTTGCTGACCCAGCCAGCCATCCCTGGCTTCTCTGGGTTTCTGAACAGAGAATGGAGAACGGTTTACTTCTAGGATGTGAAAGTCTCTTCCTTGGGCCACGTAGGGTTAAACTAGCAACTGAGTCACATCATAACACAGGGAAGAAAAGGTACCATTTCTGCCTTGATATAGCCATGCTGAACCACAGTGTCAAGGTGGTATACTTCCAACACTTAGGACACCCAAAGCCCTCTTGATTGTAGCCAGAAAGGAGAGGAGCTGGGGCACTTCAGGGGCCCTGCCCCATATCCTGAGAGCTTGGGGCTTTGCCCTATACTCTAAAAGAAGCCCTGGTTCAGCTCCTGGACACAGGATGCTCAGAACATGAGTTCTTTCCTTCGTTCCCCACCTACCGAACCCCGGAGTCCTGTTGGCCAGACTGGGGTAGGCGTTTCCACTGGGCGAGGAGGCCGCTGGACTGGAGAGAGGACTGTAAGAAGAAGGGTCAGCAGGGTAGGGGTGGCCCGATCCAATCCCGAAGGCAGATGACTGCGTCTTGCTGGGCTGGGGTAGGATTTGTTCTGGTTAGGACAGAAAGAGGCAGGACCAACCCGCCTCCCGTGAGCCCCACCCTTGAGGTCCCTTCAGGAACAGCAGGCCCTGGTTCCCTTCACTGCCTGGGATAAGCTCAGTGTGTGTCGGCCAGCCAGCATCCTAGCCCTGGAGACTTGGGGTGGAGCTGGTTAACATTACCTTGAGGACTACAATGGCCTGGCTTCTCCAAGTTCAGCTTATAAAGTCCCCTCATCTGAATAAGACCTATCATTCTAGAACCTTCCAGGGAACCAGGTTGGGTATTTATAGGCCCTCTTGGCACAGTAGCTACCAGAGCTCCAAAGTGGTGGGGGGCTTTTTTTTTCTGGAGAAGCTTTGGGTGCCTGATTCATATTCTCTCTCTCTCTCTCTCTCTCTCTCTCTCTCTCTCTCTCTCTCTCTCTCTCTAGTTTTATTGATTTTTTTATTGAGCTGTACATCTTTCTCTGCTCCCCTCCCTGCCTCTCCCCTCCCCTTCAACCCTCTCCCAAGGTCCCCATGCTCCCAATTTACTCAGGAGATCTTGTCTTTTTCTACTTCCCATGTCAATTTGATCTATGTATGTCTCTCTTAGGGTCCTCATGGTTGTCTTGGTTCTCTGGGATTGTGATTTGTAGGCTGATTTTCTTTCTTGCTCTCTTTCTTAAGAGAAAGTTGTGAGAAGGGGTGTTGATCAGAAATCCCTGGGGACCCAGCTCTCAAAGTGCTCCACGGGATGGCAGGGACTCACGAGGAACTGGCTGTTCTAGCTGGGAGCACTGACCTACCCTCAGAGTTGGGACCCCAAATAGCAGATGGTATGTGTTCTGTCACTCTGGGCACCCAGGGTCGTGCCTCATAGGCATTCATACCTGCCCTGGGAAGGGTGGACGGCTGCCTGTCCATGCCACCTGGCCTTGGTTCAGCTGCCGGGAGATCTGGGATATGTTCTGGCCCGTAGAGGAGGAGGACTGGATGTCATTCACTCCAGGCACATGGACCACAGAAGAGCTAGGAGAAGGAGATACATTTATTCCCAGAAAATGGCCGGCTTTCCTGAGTCTCTGTCAAAAGATTCCACACCTGCTCTCCTTCCTCCTTGTACACTGCCCAGGGGGTCCTTGCCGGTTTCTATTCTCAGCCTCCTCTCCCAGGGTCTGTCAGCTTTTGGATTTTCCTACCACTGTCTTTCACTGCTCACCCCCAGATCTCTATAAAAGATTTCATTCCAAGAAGAGACACGAGTCTTAGAATACAAATCAGACTCCCGGCTACCTGCTCTCCGTGCTCTGGTTAATTTGTCCCTTTGGGGCCCCGAGGAAGCTTCCAGGCTCTGCACATAGGCAGCAGGCTGTCAGTTTCAATACTGAGACAAACCAGGGAATGGAAGGCCGCTGCGAGGGGCTCAGTCAGGCATGCTTACCTCTTCGGCCCTCAGGTGACTTAACTTGCTGCACTTTTACTGGGCACCTGCGGTATGGATCACAGTTCCTAGCTCTCCGTGTGCCTGGAGAGGATGCTCTGACACCATCTTCACTATATCGCCAGGTCCTTCTTCCAGGAGTGTTTTGGGCGATGTGGACGGTAAGCCCATTGAAAATGGAAGAGTCTGGAGGGAGACTTATACTGCTCCAGGCCCTACCTGGGTCTGTGCTGGGGGCCTGTGGATATACTCAGTGAGGTGGGCTGTGCCTAATTTTAGGTTTTTAGGTGGGTTTTGAAAGAAAGAGAGTGTATTCAAGCCTTTTCCTGTTTTCTCGGACTCCTTGCAGATTGGAAAGCAACTTTGGCTGTTCAAACATCACGTCTGTCTTTCTAGCTGGGTCGACCTAACAAAACACTAGCTCTTTCCCACTTCCCTCAGGATGTTTCAGTTCAGAGGGTATTTTCTTTTTGCTTTTTTGTTTGTTTGTTTGTTTGTTTGTTTGCTGTTTGAGACAGGATCTTTCTTACTAAGTGGCTTTGGCTGTCCTGGAACTCACGGAGATCCGCCTGCCTCTGCCAAAAGGCATTTTTAGCCCAAGTGCTGGCATAAAGGATGTATGCCACCATGCCCTGCGGAGGATATTTTCTTTATTTTTGATTTGGTTTTAAGAAATCAGTTATATTAATTATACAAGGTATAATTAATACTGGCCATGAATTCATGGCGATTTTCTGCCTCAGACTCTTGAGTGCCGGGTTTATAGATGACGGCAATCATGCCTAGCTCCCAAGTAATGGATCTTACTACGGTACTATCATATATACACATTTCCTCTGCAGCTCCCTTTCTATCAAAGGACATTTTCTTGTTCTTGTTCCGTGTGGTGCTCCTCCAATACATGCCTCAGCCTGCATAGCCCTCCCTGGGATGCTAAGGAGGAACAGCTGTAACTCTGCCTGGGCTTTTTGGGACCAAGCACTGGCCTTTGTGCCCAGCCTCCCTAGGGCCTCTGGTCCCACCTGCTGCTGATGTAGGAAGTCTGTTCTTAGAACAGCAAGAAAGGGAGATTCCTATCCCATTGTGGCCAATGTAGTTTCTGGGCACTGAATTTGCATGCTCAACCCTGGTCCCTGCAGGGTCCCTGAAGCCCTGCTCAGAATCGGGCCAAGCTCAACTGGGAGGTAGGGAAAACGCCACCTTGCTGGGTCTGGGTTATGCGAGGCTTCCAGGGATCTTAGAGGTAGCTGGTGGGGCATAGGAGAATGTCTTCCCTGAGATTTGCTGGCCTGTCCTTTGGTAAAAATCCTGGGTTCGTGCTTGCATTTCCTCGGAGAAACTGGAGGCCGGCCTGGTCCTCAGCGGTGATGTCAAGCTTCCTCAGTAAGCTGCAGCATGCCCTGATGCTAAGCTAGGCACCCTGCTTAGCTTGGTGCCTTGAGTGGCCCTTGAGGCTGAGGCTCAGATACGACAGACCATCTTTTCTCCTTGCACTCGGCCATGGTCTCAGCAAAATCAGAGGAAAGGGCAGTTCTGGTTACTTTCTCAACAGCCCTACCTTGATCTTGGCAACAGACTCCTCCCCTACTAGGATCATAGAGAGGCTGATACCTTTGGTGCCTGAGAGTCACTGACACTCAGTGCTTATGGAGGGGCTGATGGACAGAGCCAGCAGTCCAGAGTCTCCATCCTGGCTCCACCCCACAGCACAGCAATGACCAGTCCCTATTCAGCTCGCAGAACCAAGGCTGACATTCAGGCTTTCCTTCCTACCATTCCCCTCCCTGGCACCTACCTGAAGGCCTTGCCCGAGTGCCCGGCAGGGAATGGACTTCCTTGGGAGTAGATCTGCTGGCTGCCTGATGCCGAAGCTGAGCTCATCATCTTCTTTTCCGCTAGGAAAACCATAGGAGTTGCAGGTGAAGGTTCCCGCACCCCTGTGCTGCGGGCCATGCAGGGGCACGGGAACTTAGGGGTCACCCTTGCATGTCCCCTCGTAGGTGGTCTCTCCTAACTCCTAGGGTGGCCCAGTCACCTGAAGGCAAGCCATTGAGAGTGGGGAAGGCACTGCTATATTCAGTATTCCCAATTTCATGGGTGGTGGTGGTGGGGGGGAGAGCACACAATAGGGAATGGGCAAAAATGTGAGGACACCCTGGGTAACCTCAGCTGCCTGACCTTGGACCTCAGCTCTGCCCTTTGTGTTACAACTGCTACCTGGGATGCTCTTTGGACTTGCCCGTGCCTCAGTTTCTCCACCTGAAGAAGATAACTGCAGGGTCTATGGCACAGGACTGTGGTGAGGATTCTGTGTATTAACACAGGTCAGGTGTTTGCTGAGGGCGGTGCCGGGAAACCAGAAACAGCTTACACGTTTGCTTCCATTTTTACAGATGAAAAAACTGAGGCCCTGCCTGTCCCAGGTCACGGGACACCAAGGAAGGACCCGATTTGAATCCCAGTCCAGGGCCCCTTCCCCGACCTGATCAGCAGGTACTGAGGGATACCCCAGACTGACTGGCCAGGACAGCTGGGTGGTGCTGCCTGGCTTTCCACCAGGGGCTCTGGCAACACTCAGACTCACGCTAGGCTGAGTCACCAAGACCACTGCTCTGCCAGAGAGGAGTAAGTCTGCTCAAGCATGTCACCTGCAGGGACAGGCTGAGAGGACTGGACTCAGGTCACAGCCAGGCTGTCTAGAGCTCTCATGGGAAGGAAGGGGCTCTCGGTGGTGATGTGAGAAGCAGGAAAGGATGCGGCCTCTAGACAGCCAAGTGTCAGCCAGAGATCACCCCTCCCTTGGCTCCATGATGCGCCTGAGGCCCTAGAGCAGCAGTTCTCAACCTGGGGGTCTTGACCCCCACAGGGTTTATCAGATTGTTACATTACATTCAATATCTGATATCCTGCATATCGGATATTTACATTATGATCCATAACAGTAGCAAATTCAGATACAAAGTAGCAATGAAATCATTTTCCTATGGTGGGCACCACAACATGAGGAATGGTATTAAAGGGCCACAGTATTAGGAAGGTTGAGAACCATTGGGCTAGAGCATCATGAAGCCGATATGTCCCAATCATACTGTCACTCTCAAGGCACCATGAGGAAGGACACCCAGCCTGGATGCATGACAGTGATGATTCATGCATGACAGTGACGATTCAGCATGTGTGCCCTCCCTGAGCCCAGCTTCCTGGGCGGCTGGAGTAGCAATGGGAAGTAGGTGATTAAGCTCATGGCCCTGGGGCTAGGAGACCACACAGGAGGCAAATAGCCTACTACCATCTCTGTGTGGGGCTCTAAAGCAAAGCCTTTGTTAGATTGGAACCATGGGGCATCCTGAAGGGGCAGGAGCTCAATCTGCAGCCTCATCACAGGGCCTTAAGGGGGGGGGCATGACAGCAAGACTTGAATGGGGAGGAGAGAAAGTGAAAATGGACAGGTTAAGGAAGACTCAGGCCACCCTCTTCTATAAACAGTTCACAGAGGCTGGAGGGTTAGCTGAGTGGTAGAGCTCTTGCCCAACATTCTCCAGCACCACACAAAACAAGCAACAGTCAGTCAGACAGACAGACAGACAGACAAATCAGCTACCACTGCACACAGCACGACTTTAAGCAAGCTACTTTTTTTCTCATGTGCTTTGGTGGTAAATAGTGGACACATTGTTCTTCTATGCTCTGGGACTCTGGTAGGGCACAGTACTTATACATGTACCAATATATGTTTATATGTGTATATTTACACATATAATCATACATATGTACACATTGACATATGTGTTATTAATATATGTCATTTAATAATATATAAACATGAATATATCACATATTAAATAATATATATTAGTTTATATATATTATTTAGTCTTCTAAATCTTTCTGTTTTATTATTTTCATTGACCTGATTTGTTAAAAATGAGGAAAGGCTTTCTGAGTTCTACTTTGTTGTTGTTTTTTTTTTTTTAAATTAGTTTCTTCCTGTGCTTGTGATTATTTTGGCCTTTCTGTATTTCAAAGTTCATGAGATTTATAGTCAGTTCAGGCTGTATGTCCTCTGCCCACAGGGACATTCTGAAGTCTTTCTCTGGTGACACTGTACTTCCCCACTGGATTGAAAGCATCTTCATCACTCGCCCCTGAGGGAGCAATAGTTCATCTCATTTTGTTTTGATTATGCTGGATTGTGACAGCATGTTAATTGGGGGTTACTCATCTGTCGTCCTTGAATATTATCTTGACTTATCATTTTCGATATTCATGTTTTCTTGCCATCTTACTTTATTTTCCTTCTGAAATTTTGGTGATTTTTTTTCTAAGTTTCTTTTCTAACTGAGAGTCTAAACAACCATTTTCCCTCTAAGTTGTTTTCTTGGGTATTTGGTTACAGTGGTGAAGTCTAGTGACTAAGGCATTGTGTAATGGATTAGACTTTGTGTGCTCTGACCTTTTACATTTTAGAGATGAGATGCTGTGGCCTGAGGCTGAGTGTCACAGGTGATCAGGAAGGAAGAGGCAAGGACAGGAATACAGAGACTCTGTCCTGACTCCTGTACAGGCTTCTTCCTATGTCCTACGGCCGTCATACAAAAGTCGCCTTTCCTGCCCTTATCTCTAGGGTGGCTATCTCCAGATGGTCTGAACGTAACTGTAACCCTGCAGCCTCACGGCGTAGCACTGCCTGCCACTTACACGCACTGATGCCCGCAAACATCTCAGCGAAACGAGGATCTCTCTCTTGGGAGAAGATGGCATCTGCCTTTTCCACAGACTTCCCCGCCTCATGAACACTGGCAGGTAGGTTGGGTACAGGGACCTGTGGGCACATAAAACACAATAGGAATCCACACATAAGGCACAGAGGGTACTTCCCACGAGTCACATGCTGTCCCCTGCTTATTCCCTTTGGGTGGAAGGGCTAGTGTTCAAGACTTGACTATTTTTGCAAGGTTGGTGGTAGCTTATCCCCGAAGATCAAGGGCACCTGGGTTGGGAAGTGTGAATTAGGGGTTACAGGAGAAACGCCAGAGTCACAGAGACTTTTTCAGTGGTAAATGAAAAAGAGCCAACCTACTATAAACATCAGGAAGACAGCCTAAAGGTTAATTTGGGGATGAGTTAGGTACTGACCCATGTCAGTTTCTCTGATGGCCAGCTGTCAGAAGCAGGACCAGAGAGAGGAGGAGAGAAGAGGGGCAAGAGGAGATGAGAGAAGGAAAGGAGAGACACGGAGTATGACAGGAAGAGAAACATTAAAGCAAAACAGGTGTGGGAGCAAAGGTGAGAGAGATGCTGGGAAGCCAGGGAAGCCAAGTCCAGAGCCTGCTCTTGCTGGCTCCTGCACCTGGGAGACAGGCCCACACCGGGATTTCCCTCTGTCCCCTAGAGATACTCAGTGTTGGCAGACCACGGCTCACCGCCTGCACTCTCCCGACTTCCTGCTCCGTGCGGCTCACTTCCGGAAGGAAGAGCCACAGTGGGCACCAGGGATAGAAAATACTATTAGTACCTCAGAGATCGGACGGAACAGAGCGCCTTGGGATATAGGGAGCGAGTTTAGCTTTAGTTTAGGGTGGGGATTCTGGGGGCGAGATAGGGCCAAACAGAGAAGAGCTTCCCAGAAATTCACCTGAGATATGTCGTATGACGACAGCCCATCTCGCTGGTGTACCTCCAGTTCTGCCTGCTGCTGTTGAAGCTGCCTGTGAAAGAATAAAGTCAGGGCAGTGTGAGGGAACAGGACGCCGAGAGGCAGAAATCACACTCCTCAAAGTCGCCTCGTAGCCCATGCTCAACAGATCCCTTAAAGGGCTTTCCGCTTCTATTTTATTTCATCCCCTGCCCTTTCAGACTTAGGCATCTCCATGAGCTGTTGAAATGGTAAGGTGAAGAGTGGGTGGGTGTGGGCATGCGCATGTGTGTTCTGTGCGCGTGTAGAAACCAGAGGCTGGCATCAGGAGTCCTCCTCAGTTAGTTCCCACCTTATCCTTTGAGGCAGGATCCTTCGCTGAGCCCAGAGCCCACCAATTGGCTAGACTGGCTGGCCAATGAGCTCCAGGCATCTATCTGTCGCGGCCCCAGCAGCTCCAGGGTTACAATGAGCTGTTTACATGGATGCTGGGGATCCTAACTCAGGCTCTCATGATTGTCCTGTGCTTTTTCCACTGAGCCATCTCCTCCGCCTTCGAATATTTTGGAGACAGGGTCTTGCTATGCACCCTGGCCTGGCCTGGAACTCTTGATCCTCCTGCTTCAGGGTTTTCACTTCTAGGAGGATAGAGAGGCGCCATCACGCCTGGCTCAAACAGCTTCATCTAATGACTTTTATTTCATGCAAGATAAAAAGTATAGTACTAAAATTGTTTTAAAAGCAAAATTCAGGAAAGCAGTTGGTTTCAGCCCCTAACAAAGCCGCTGGTTGTAGTGTGCACACTTGGCCATCCGGGTGCATGTCTTCTTCTTCATCCAGCCTCGCACCAGATTCTCATGGGGGTTATTTTATCCACATGCTAAAGTCGAGAAGCTGGAGCTGAAGGCTCGGGGTAGGTCAGAGATGTTTGGCTACAGCAGAGCAAGGTCTGACTTCAGGGTTGGTTCTCGAGGCGGTTGGCTCCTCTTACTCTGCTAGGCACCTCCTGCTCTGCCAGGCTGTCATGTTGGAGTGCTGGGAAACACCCAGCACTTTCAAGTTTTAAAGTAGGGAGATAGGATTGCTTTCAGGGAACAGTGAAGCCCCTAACTCAGATGCTACAAGCAAGGTAGAGAGCAAGGAACTCAGTTCTGGAGACCCCAGGGAAGAGGTTCTGCTGGAGAACCTGCTGAGCAGCTGCTACGGAATCAAACTGAGATGTCCATTCAGTGAACTAGGCTAAGGCAAAGCAAACCCCCATAGCCAAAGACCAGTTCTGATGATTCATTCAGAAACCCCCAGATTCTTGCTCTGGTGGAACTGAGTGCCAGGGGAAGACAGAGGAGAAGACTGGGGTTCTAAGGGAGTGAAGGATTTGCCATCTCAGGATGGTACAAGAGCCTAGGAGCAAAGGCAAGGATGGGACTAGAAGTGTGTGATGTTCCCCAGGCTGTGGAAGCCCATCCGCAGAATGGAGCACCAAGAGTAATTTTCAAAACAAATTGAGATTTCAAAAAATTTTAAAAGAGGGTTAGGATGCAACAGAGTTGGTAGAGCACTTGCCTAGCATGCATGAAACTGGGAGTTTAATTCCCAGTGCCACACACAGGCAGTTATGGAGACCCATGCCTGTAATCCCAGAATCTGCAGGAGAATCAGCAATTCAAGGTCATATTCAAGGCCAGTCCAGGCAACACGAGACCCTTTCAATTTTTTAAAAAGAATCAATATAATCTTAACTATAAAAGAAGCATCACCGCACTTCCTTGTTCTTACTCCATTATCAACTTTGTTTCCTGTTCCCTGCATCTCAGGGAAGTATGATGGCTCACTGGCAGGCTGCTAATATCAGAACGTAAGACAGATCACCAGTACTCCGCCAACACTTTACATCTTTACGGTATAAGACAATCAATTATCAGATAGAGGAGATGAGGCTCGGCCAGTTTAAGTGGTGTCCCCAGACAGAACGTGGCACAGAAGGGGTTCTAATTCAGTTTGGCAGGGCTGTGGACCTTGTACTTTCCCCTCCGCCCAGTCCAGAATAAACACCCTCCACATCCCAGGGCTCCTGGGGGGACTCTGGACACCTGGCATTGACTCAATCTGGATAGGAAATGATATGACCCTGTATCAGTTCAGAGAAAGTGCCCCTTGGCCTTGTGGGTTGGCTCGACAGCAGCCTGATGAAGGTGACCGTCCCCTGAGAGGCCACCAAGGCCTCTACAGCGGCAGAGAAGGACATGGGCTAGGGTCCCAGGCAGCACCTGCAGCTCTAGTTCTCATGTTCTCCTCCAAGGGTAAGGAAAGGCAGGGACCAAGACACTGCCTAGGTTCAGGGCCTGTGATGGGAAGAGCCTCAGCCCCTCGCTGACCGGCAGTTGTTGCCTGGTTTGCAGAAAGACAGCTCCAGCAAGGAAGACAAAAGAGGACAGTGTCTTTGCTCCTAGCACACACTCCTGGCCCTGCTCCTTAGGCTCTGGGGTTACAGTTTATATCCTAACTCCTTCAGAGATTGCATACAATCCATTCTCCACCTACTGCCAAGCAGGTAACTGCTACAGAAGGAGCCAAGTATGTGTGATCACTGGCTAGCTGAACCTTGGGCCTAGTGGGACTTTAAGAACCCGTGTTCGTGCTCACTTAGCTGTGTATCCCTGCACACATGCATAGATTCATGCACACAGAAGGACACATACATCTGTACCCAGGCATCTACACACGCGGGTGCACACAAGTTCATGTGCATGTATACACACACTAGGAACCTGTGTCCTGAAAACCTGAGACAACCCCAGACTGTGCTATTTTAATAACAGAGGCTTGGCCTAAGGAGAATTGCATGTTAGTTCCCTGAAGAAAGGTAGAAAATGAAAGTTCAGGAGCTAGGCTGAGCCAATGTGAAAAAGATGGACATGATTGACACCTAGTTAGCCTACGACTGGTCTTTCAGAGTATCTGCTCCCTAACACCAAGACCTGGCACTGTTCCGAGATGTGTACCCAGTCAGTGTGTTGCATCAGCCTGTTTTTCTGGGCCAGGAAGAAGTCAGAGGTGACAAAGAGCCTTTTCAGCAGCTTAGCACAAATGCTAAACACCCAGCGCTTGCTTAACTTCTTCAGGAAGTTGCTTTTGGATGCTCTCAGCTGAAGGTTACCGGGCAAGCAACTCCCCGCTCCTCCCACGAAGCACGGGGCATTGGAGGATCATTCCTAATTAGCTGGCCTACAGCTGGCAAGGCTGACCTCACAAATTCAAGAAAGCTCGTCAACTCGGACGTGTGGCTAGCACTGCCCTCTACCGTCTGCAGCGAGCTTTGCAGCCTTACCACTGAACACCTCACCTACCTTAGAAAACTGCTGCTGCTCTTGATGCTACAGGTATCAATCTCAGGGGCTTTCTGATCTGCGCATCCTCCAGGAGCTACTGAGAATGAGCGGCCTGAGGAGGCAAGATCGTCCACCCCTGAACTAAATGCTTTTCTTTCTTTTCAAAACTGCCTGGCTTATCGGAAAAGAAGGCCAACCCTCTCAAGTGGGGCTGGCTTGCAGAGGAGAGTGACTTTGCTTCTGGGCCTCATGTCAAGGCTGCCTCCTGGGGGTGTTTCCGCAGGCCCTGGGGACTGGTTTGTCGTCTTCTTTTTCTGTACCTATCCACTGTCACCTGTCCTCCTCATGTTCTCATGGTTTTGAAGCCTGAGCCTTAGGTTTCCTGGGACCAGGGTCCCCTTAAGGACAAGAACAGTGATGCAGCCATCTTGACTGGCACAGGCCATGTCTGGTCATGGTGATCAGGAAGATCCAGCTTCATTAGTTGTGACCAAACATGTGACTCTGACAGCAGAAGGTTAACAAACACTGGAAGAAAGGGAATGATGAAAACTTAAAGGTGCCAAACCTCCCCCTCCAGACAAGGAGCGTCAGTCTGTTCTTCTCATCCAAATCTAGAAGGCTGCTGGGTGCCCGGCCAAGACTCAGGGCTGTTACTATAGATGGGGTGGCTCTGACGTGAGAGAGGAACAAGCTTCATCAACAGGGAGGACTCAGGGTTGACAGTGTGGTGCAGATGGCATTCTCAAAGCCCAGGGAGCAGCGTCACCCACGGGGAGTAGGCAGCCTCAGGGCCCCTGCTCTGTATAGGCCTGTGCACACAACCATGAGTTACGAAGGAACAAAAAGGGATGAGGGCCAGAGAAGGAGGCAGAATCCAGAGAGGAGGTGGCTTTCCCTAACAACCAGCCAACCTGTTGGCATCCAAAGGGGGGAGATTCTGGAACAGTGTGCAGGACTCTGAGCAGTTGGTGTGTTTGTCTATTTCTATGACTTCTTGGCAGCCTGAACTGGCAGGTGTGAGCCCATATTGGGAGAGACAAGCCTAACGGCGGAGATCTGGCTCACACAGGTGCTAAGCAGGTCAGGGCTGGCACCGTACCTCTTATCCCTCTCCCTGGCAAGGACCTCGAGCCCCCAGATTGTGGGTACCCAAGAAGCCTGTCACTCTACACCTGGAACTCAGCAGCGCCCGGGCCCTCCTGGCCCCATGCGTTGACTCTGCTCCCATCTGTCAGCCTTCCTTAGCTTCATGAGACCGAGGATCAGATATGGGTGTGTCACTCAAGGGTGCCTTTCTGGTTCCCAGGTAAAGAGCACCCCTCTACCACACTGTGGCATTGATGGGGAGAAATGGAATTCCCTCATTTCGATCCAAAACCCAAGACAGAAGAGGACATAGAAAATTGAGATAAGATCATCTTTTTGCCCATCTGGATCCACGGCTTCTCATCTTTCTTCTGTTCCATTTACAGGTTTGACCAGCAGATGGGGTAGAAGAAGAATCCAGCTGTACCAAGTACAGAAAGGGAGAAAATGTCTCGAATGAGAGCTGGTCCAGCAGACAGTTGGGGGGGAGTTCCTGGGAGCAAGAGATGTGTGCTCTGGATGGCGTGCGGCAGCTGCTGGACTAGCGTGAGAGCCAGGTTGCAAGGGGCTGGGATGAGCTGAATGGTAGCAGTGGCCCGGCAAGGCCTGGTGGAAATGAACGCTCTGATGGAGGGTCAGGCACCTTCTTAGTAGGATCCCCTGCTTCAGGAGATGAGGCCAAGAAGGCCGTGGGCTCAGGACCATCCCCGACTGAACCTGGGAAATGGAGTTTGGGAGGTCCACTGGCCATGAGTGGCAGACACAAGGGCAGTATGCCAGTCTCGTTATACATTCTTTGTCACCCTAGACGTGGCTTCCATGTGCTTTAATTCACTGGGACACCTTTGTGTCCACATGGTTCCTTGCTGGGTACGGTTGCCCCCTAGCTCACACCAGGGTCACACCTGATGAATCCAGCATGGGCGTGGTATTGAAAACAAGCACCAGTGCCCCTAACTCACAGCACCAAGCTTAGCAACACACGGAGAGTGATGGCTGTTTTCTCTCATACGTGTATGGCTACATGGAGCTGCCGCGCACTGCCACAGCTTAGCATCCTGGGAACTTTCTCTTTAGCACATTGCTAACACGGGGGAGGAGCAGATTCAAGTTCAAAGAGTGGTTTCCCTTAAACGTGCAGCGCTTTCACAATACAGTAAAGTCAAATTATGGAAAACGAAGAAGCAGGTAGACTTCTGAGACTTCCAGGCCAGCTTTGTAAACCATCTCTCCAAAAAAATAAAAGTCTCAAAATAGTATATAAATGGAAGTATCTAAAATCAGCTTCATCTGTATTTCTTCTATATTTGACCTGAGGAGGCATGTTCCCTACAGCATATAGGAGACACCGTGTCCACAAGTCTATCCCACAGATCTAAGCTTAACTCTGGAAAGGAGGGGGCATGGATTGGGGAGATGACATAGTCAGTGGAGCATGACAAGCTGTGTTTGCTACCCCAAGCATGCATGTAAACGATCCAGGTTCAGCATTGTTCCTGTGATCCCAGCACCAGGAAGCCGAGTCAGAGCCTGGCCAAACCTGTGAGCTCTAAAGTTACACAGAGAAAAAGAGGAAAATCACTCCATGTCACAGACGAGGAAGTGACTTATGCGAGCTCATAAAGCTAGGAACCAGCAGAGTCAAGGGAGAACTCAGGTCTACCTGCCAACTCCAGGGATAGGGAATATGTACAGAAGCAGGGATCCTGGGCCCGGAACAGCGAGGGGGGCTTCTGGGCTTATGTGGTAGTGCTCCCTGATACAACAGGCTGCCTGGCCTTGGCCAGAGCTTCCAGAAGCTTCTTCTACTCATTAGCATCAGCAGGACCAGGAGTGGCTAGCACCATAGAATGTGGAGGCAGGCATGGGCAGAGCTCTTCTCTGCTTGGCCTGAATACGGAATGGATGCATGCACCCCACAGTCACAGGAACCCAGAGTCTCCCCTTTTCTTCCTCCTCCACCCTGCAGGGGGTTTCAGGCTGCAGCTACAGCCTGCGGGGGAGGGGGTGGGGGGGGAGGGAGCCTTCAGCAAAGCCGGTCAGGACGCGACTCATATGTGAATAATCAGCCCAAGAGGGGACGGAGCACGTACTTGACATTGGTGTTGGTGCAGATGACATACTCAATCTCATCGGAATAGGGGTTCTGGAAGGTGAAGCTGCTGGTACGGATCAACAGCCACTCCCGGTTCTTGGTGCGGAACCGATACATGACCGACAGCACTTGGCCCTTCAGTTTAACCACCTGCAAAAACATTTGGACAAGGAAGTCAGCAGGAGGAGGAAGAGGGAATGGGTGGCCGGCTGCTGAGAAGTCAGCAGGACCTCAGAGTGAGGTGCTGCGGCCAGCAACAGTAGGGGGGGGGGGAGAGAAAGAGTGATGGGGAGCAGCTAAGCTCTCACTTCCGTCTGCTTCCCCTTGAAACAGAGAGGGCACTGCCCTTGGGTCATTCAATAACAGTCAATGCTTCTTCTAATTTAGTAGATACAAATCAGATTGTGAGAACACCTTAAGAGTTGTGTTTCTTTCTTCCTTTCTTCCTTTCTTCCTTTCTTCCTTCCCTTCCCTTCCCTTCCCTTCCCTTCCCTTCCCTCCCTCCCTCCGTCCCTCCCTCCCTCCCTCCCTCCTTTCTTCCTTCCCTCCCTCCTTTCTCTCTTTCTTGCCTTGGGCATGACTGGGCTGGATGCTAACACTCTGGAGTAACTGTCTCACTGAAGCGTGCAGCAACAATGCATCATGGACTTAGTTCACATACAATTTTAACCTCTGTTTGACATTGTAAAATAGATCAAATAAACTCTCAGGAAGGAGGTGAAATAAAATGATAAATCTGTATGCATTATTTATGAGCACGTATTGATCTGCCACTACTTTCATGTTGTGGCACGGTTTTCAACGCACTTTGATGTAATGCAGCCCAGCAGGGTCTGGATAGGTGGCTTCACTGTTTACATGTGGCAATACCAGGATGCATAAGAATTAAGTTCTCCAAGACCAGACAGCTTTGGTGGTGAAGAGGGGACAAGAACTGTGATCCTACAGCCACAGTTTCAAGCTTATCCCTCTGGAGACAGCTTGTTTTTTTCTCTCTATTCATTCACACAATACAAAGGTATACAAATGAGGCAGCCAGGTGTTGCTCTCACAGAAGAGAAAGAAGTGGGTGATAGAGAAGCTATCTGAAAGACAAACAGACCTCACTTGGACGTGACAGTCCCCAAGGACAAGATAAGGCAAGCAGAAGTCCCTATTGTAGTAGGCAAGCACAGCCCTCAGGTCCTGGGAATGTGAAGTCTGCAGTCTTCCTGGGTCTGAATGCAGTCGGATTGCTGACAACAGCAGAGCCGGATTCTAGAACTAGGCAAGGTCAGAGTCTTCCTAAGAGCACCGTGTCTGCATCCTGCTTCCCATTGGGGGTTTGCAGTCTCTACCATACTGTACACAGCCTGCAGACATGTGACTGAGGCTCACACAGTCGAGCCCAGTGCCTGGCACAGAGCAGCACCTACTGCACACCTCACAAGCTGACTTCGTGGCCCTGGTCATCCCAGACTTGAGCAGAAGCAGCTAGCTGACTTCTTCCACAAGGTCCCTGGAGAAAACCAGGCGCAACCACACTGCACAGTATCAGACAAGACCCTCTTGGGGAACATATGAGTGATCAAAAAAAAACCGACAGAAAGCTGGAAGAGGCAGCGGTTTTCCTTGTCAGCACCCAGAAGGAGGCTGGCTGGGGGATGAGGTAAAGCTGCCCTTCTCAGAGGATGCTGCCTCACAGACAGCTGGTCCCTGTCTCAGTCACTGTTCTACTGCTGTGAAGGGACACCATGAGACTTGGTAAGGCACATGTGAGGGACCTGCATGTTCAGAGGCTTAATCCTTTATCAGCATGGCAGAGAGCATGGCAGCAGATACTCATGGTGCTGGAGAGTAGCTGAGAGTTACATTCTGATCTACAAGCAGAGAGGAGAGGAGAGAGGGGTGAGGAGAGAGAGAGAAGCTTTTGAAACCTCAAAGCCTACCTCCAATGTGGTGGTTTGAAAGGAAATGGCCCCCAGCCCCAAAGGGAGTGGCACTAACAGGAGGTGTAGCCTTGTTGGAGGAAGTGTGTTACTGTGTGTGTGTGTGTGGGGGGGCTTTCGGGTTTCTTGTGCTCAAGCTACACCCAGTAAGACAGACCACTTCCTGTTGCCTGTACGCCCTGATGTAGGATTCCCAGCTCCTTATCCCGCACCATGTCTGCATGCATGCCACCCTGTCCCACCATGATGATAATGGACTATAACCCTCTCAAAATGTAAGTCACCCCAATTAAATGCTTTTTCTTTATAAAAGGTGCTGTGGTCATGTTGTCTGTTCACAGCAATAGAAACCCCAACTAAGACACCCAGTGGCACACATCCAGCAAGGCCATACCTCCTAATCCTTCTCCAGTAGTACAGCTCCCTGATGATGAATCATTCAAATGCATGAGCCTTTGGGGGCTATTCTTATTCAGACCATCACAGCCTCCTAACAGAGATGTGACTCTTCCCTCCCAGGAGCCAGAAACCAAAGCCACATCCTCTCAAGTCAGCAGCCTGAGGGCTCCCTTGGTGCCTATAGCATGCATGCATAGACCTCTGTCCTCTGTCCTGAGTGTGCAGAGGGTATATGCTTTCTGTTTCTTCCCACAGGAAGATCTGAAGGGGTATGAGAAATCTTCATGGTGTCAGTAGATCCTACTTGTATAAAGCTAAGGGGGTGAGGGTAGAGAAAAGACAAAGAACTTTGACAGCCCTGCCCCACCATTCCATGAGGCCACACAGCAGGATACTGCATTAGAAAGATGGGCTGCTGAGGCTTTGGAACCACAGGCAGGGAAAAAACACGGGCATGATCTGAATCCTTGGTTTACCAACCTTAACACCCTGTGTTGAGTCCCCATTGCCTCAGTGAATGTTCTGTTCCAAAGTACCTGTCACCCAGCAGGGGTGAGGGAGACATGGAGAGCCATAACCCATAGAATCTACTAAAAACCCACAATGAAATGTCAGGGGCTCACCAGGAGAGCCAGGAGTTGACCTGCTGTTGAGGTCCTGACCCGAATGAAGAGTTCCAGAGGGAAATGGAGGGTAGGCATGACACTGGCAAATAAGACTGAGGGCTCTCTTTGTGGAGAGCACAGCGTGATAACCATGTACAGGCAAGAAAGCTGAGTAGTGATGGGGACTGAACTATGCATGCGAGCCGGGCTAGTTTATGTTTCAGAGTGACCACCATGGTGTGCTTCACTCAAATGTGGGGCTAGTAGTACAAGAGACTGCAAAGACCATAAGACCTAGCTCAGTTCGGCTCTTCAGGAAAGCAGCTTTCACGGGTGTCATCATCATCATCATCATCATCATCATCATCATCATCATCATCACTGTTACAACCACTGCCATCACTTTAACCACCACCATCCTCACTGTCTTTGTAAATGTTCTGTTCCTCTAAAGAGATACCCTAACCATGGCAACTCTTGTAAGGGAAAATATTTAATTGGGGCTGGCTTATAGTCTCAACTCAGAGGTTTAGATCATTGTCATCTTGGCATGACGCATGTTGACAAGCAGGCAGATATGGTGCTGGAGAGGAGATGAGAGTTCTGCCTCTGGATTCACAGGCAGCAGGAGAGAGAGGGAGAAAGAGGGAGAGAGCGAGAGAAAGAGACTGAGGCTGATTGCTGGGCCTGTCTTGAGCATTTGAAACTCCAAAGGCTACCCTCAATGACAAACTTTCTCCAATAGGCCACACCTATTCCAACAAGGCCACACCTCCTAATCCATGTCAAGTAGCACTACTGTCTAATGACCAAGCATTCAAATATATGAGCCTATGGGGGGGCCATGACTACTCATAATATCACAATTACTATCCCCATTATCACCCACCACCATCGTTACTACTACAGCCATCACCCTTACAATCATTACTGTTACCATCACTTCACAATCATTGTCAATATCATCGCACTAATTACCATCACTATGACAATCACAGTTATTGCCATCATCCTCATAAATGACCACTACCATTATCAACATCATTACAACCACTACTGTCATCCTCATCATCACCACTGCAATCACTGTTATCACCATCACAGTTATTGCCATCACCACCATCGCCACCATCACCACCATTATCATCATCATAACCATCTATAGTTACCACAGTCAAAGCCATTACTAGTACAACCATCAGCACCATCCTAGTCATTACCATTATTACCGTTATCACTATTACTACCATTTATGATCAACACTATCATCATGAGTGAGGACCACAAACCATCATCATCACCATCGCCTGCCATCCATCCTGCCCTGGGTCATAACAGCACGACCAGGGCCTCCAGAGCATCCACTCCCATCTCACCCGGGCTCCACTCTATCCTGTCACATTTGATGGTGTAAACTACAGATGCCACGGGAACCTCACAGGTTTGGGAACAAAAGGAGTTGGACATCTTATCCTGGTAGCCAGCTTCAATAACTTGTATTGAGACCTGCTACCTCATCCCTGAGTGAAAGGGAAACCAAGGCTGTGGCATCAGAAGGGGAAGCCCTGGCTCAGGTCCAGGACACACGGGCAGCGACTGTATAGCCGTTAAGACATCCCAAGGCACACCCAGACTTGGCCCGAGTTTGTGTTCTTTGGGCACTGGCCACCAACAATGAAGGGGGACCAATGTTGATAAAGGGAAGTGGTTTGTTCTTGAGAAAGCTGAGTCAGCCCTTGAACTTTGGTTTGAAACAAAGCACTGAACTGCCCAGACAGGAAGCCCATAGAGCACACAAGCAAGTTCTGAATTTAGTGTGGTGTTAGTGTACCTTCCCAGGGGGCGGGAAAGTGAATCCGCTCCCAGAATCCGCTTTTCAGTCAGTTTGCCAAGAGGTCAAACAGAAGAGAGAAACTTAGAGCAGGCTCCTACTCCACACCCACTCTTTCTGTTTAGACATGCTTCATCATGATGGCAGTGGGAATGGATGATACTCTTAGTCCCATTGTCTACTAGGAAAAACATGAGGACAGTATGGGATAGGGTTGGGGGTTCCATGGAAAAACGCGTGAAGAAGGATCTGGATAGTTACTGGAAACAGGATGACAGATCCATCACCATGAGAGACTCACATCCATATTCCCAGAAAGATGAAACCCACAGAGCCCAAAGCTGGCTAGGCAAGTTACCGTTACTTCTGCACACTTAGTAAACGTGGCACAAAGCATCCTGGTAAAGTCTCCCCCATTCTGACTTCACACTGTCCCCAAATGGGAGTCAGCTGATCTGCTTAGGCAGCTTGGTTCAAATCCGCCCTCATGGAGATGATGCTCACAAGTACGGGCATAGGGGTCTGCCCACAGTCAAGCCAAGTTCCAGTGAAAGAGATGAAAAAAGAGGAAATCAACAGAAGAAACGGCACGTGGTAAAGGAGAAACGAGGGGTACAGGAAGATCAGACAGACCTCTTTCTTAGCTGCTGGAAAGATCTCACAGATGACACGGGTTGAGAGCTGTCAGCCATGTGAAGAGCAGGGGGTCATATTCCAGCCAGGGAATGGCTAAGTCATAGCCAGAAGACGGAAAAGAGAATGTTCAAGAAGTAAAGGGAAGCCAGTGAGACTGAGGAATCGTGTCCAAAGAAGCATGGAATGAGCCTGAAACCATGGGAAGAAACACATTTTAACTCTAGGTATATGAACCATGGCTGGCAAGTTTTAATGAACTGTGTGACTAAACCCAGTTTGTATTTTTACAAAGGCTTGGAGTGAAAGGACAACAGAGAGGGGGGGGGCAGGGAACAATTGCTCAGTCAGTTAGGAGGGGGCAGGGATGACAGGAGGAAGCAGGGAGACATCATGGTGTCTTGTTCTAGGAGGACCTGCCATGCGGTCTGTGCCTAAGGGATGCTGAGCTTTGTCCTGGGCAACTGGCTGGGAGTGGTGTGAGGGAGGGGCTGCCGTGTGCTGGGTGTGGAGGACCCTGGCCCCTCGGATGACAGGTGAAGAGCTGCCTGGAAGGGGGCAGGCAGAAAGCCAGAGGACAAGTGGGCTGGGGCCACCCTGCAGTCGAGGTTAGGAGGAAGAAGTTCTCTGGTTGATGTTCTCCCGGCTGCAGAAGAGTGTGAAGCAGCCGACCAGGCAGGGCTAGGGAAAGGAAAGGAAACCTGAGTGGGAAGGAGTGATGTCAGAACAGAACTGAGGTCAAGGAGGAAGCCCCTCCCCCCAGTGTCAGCCACGTAGGTGTGAAACCAGAGGCCCAGGTTTCTGCAGATGAGGAGGCCTCCCCTGGCTGAGACTGAGAAACTTGCAAACCAAAATGCCAAGGTAAGCGCATCCTCCAGATGATAGCAGATTCCTCCCTCTTGAAAAGTGACTCAAAGGAAGGTCTCTTCTGTTCATTTTTAACAACCCCCCCCCCAGTACGTCAGAGTCTGCCCGAGGGAGTTCTCCCCTCCCCCCAGGCCAGTTCAGGAGCCAACAGCCCTCCTTCTGAATTAGCTCTATCTTGCTGAAGTGTGATGCTCTGTCCCTTTGCTTCAGTGAGCCTCTCCTAACTCCTGCCACCTTCCTCCTGGGACTCATGCTAGGGGTGTTGGTTACAGAGTGACAGAAATGATGCACACAGTGCCATTCTTATGGTGACCATTCTCGGGCTGCCTCTCCCCCACTCTCCCCATCTGAGTGATTCTCTCCTTAAGTTGCCTTCCATGTCTGATTCTCAAAGGTTTTGCACAGCTTTGAGACCCATCACTCATTTTAAAGGTCTGGTTTATCTTTCATTTCTTTGTGTGTGTGTGTGTGTGTGTGTCCCTGTGTCCCTGTGTCCCTGGGCTTCCCAAGAGGCCCTTCAGAGCTTTGTTCTGCTTACACATTCAGAACAATTGCTACTTACCATCATGTGACCTGGGAGATAAGTGAGGTTCTACAGCGCTGCACAGGAGGCCCCAGACCCAACCTGGCTGGTTTCACCGCCTGCTACTTCCTCCTTGTCAGACCCAGGAACTTCTGAGGACCCTCCTAGTGGGCAGACCACACTGGCATGTCTGGCATGTCCCCTCCTTCTGGCATGATCTCCCATGTCTTCTGTACTGTCCCTTGACAACTCATGTCAGCTGTGAGCTGGCTCTTCTCCCCAGTTACCCTCTCTAGACTTGGTGCTTGGGGATACTCTTCAGAACCTGCCCTCCTTTCCTGCATATAACAATGACAATGACTTCCTCATGTATTTCACTCCCTTTGCCTGAACTCTTGCCCAGAGTGGGTGGGTGACATTATAGGAGGGCACTCCCAGCCTGGTAGCCCACAGTAGCCTCCATTCCTCTTGCTATTGCCTCCCCGCCAGGTAGGTCGCTAGGCAGCAGCAGCAGCAGCAGCAGCAGCAGCAGTAGCCATGGGCAATACCTGCTGGAAGCTCTCCCGGAGGTGGCTCTGATCCTCAGGGTGGCAGAATTCCAAAATATCCTTTCCCAGAAGGTCCTAAAGGGGACAGATAGTTTTAATAACCCCAAAGACCACTCTCCATCTCTTACCCCCCACCCCGGAGACAAAGGTATTGCTTACATCCCTGCGAGCCCACCTCCTCTTGCCTGCCCACCGTAAAGTTAAACACAGAACGGCCCTTCCTCCTGTCTGCATCCATTCTAAAACCCCCCTGGCTCAGTCCTCACTGGTTTCTAATTTTGCTTGGGCGCTAGATCAGCAACTTCACAACACGGCTTTCTTCCTGTTTGCCTGGAAGAGGCAAACTGCAATCAACATATTTTTAAAAACATCCAAAGTAAGCTCAAGAACAGACTCTGCTGACCACGAAAACTAAAACTGTGTAAGAATGGAAACGAGTGGCTGAACGAGGCCACAATAGCTGGGCTTGCCTCAAGCCTGTTCCTTATTGACCTTCACTAGCCAGGTGTGATTTGAAAGATCCAGTCTTCATCTCCAACTTGGGTGTTTTACAGTGAATGGGAGCAGAATACAAAAAAACCCATCAAAGGGCAACTTGAGCACGCTCTAGGGAAATGTCTTAAACAGCAAAAGATGTGAGCTCAAGGATGGGGACGTGCATCAGCATGAGATGCTTGAAGCGAGCTGACTCAGTGGTAAGGGGCAGCTCCAATGTCCCACCCAGGAGCACACAGACGCTTGGGAAGCTGCTGCTGCAGGATGCACCGATCTGTCCAGAAATGTAAGGGCCATCGGCGTTTCCCTTATTCTATCTGAGAGGTGAGGTCGCAGTTCGCACGAACCTAGCTTCAGAATTACAGACAGTCTCTATAATGTTTCTGGTTAGGACTGTTCCTAGTTCTAAAATCTACACACAGGGCTGATTCCAGCATGGATAAAAGTTAAGCAAATAAAAAACAAGCAATTAAAATAACTCATGTTAACACATCTCAAAGCTTCCCAAAAGTCTGTTTCTTAGAACAAAGAACCCTTCTTTTTTAATGATCTTTTTATTTAAAAAACTATAGAAAAGGTAGAAGGATATATAATAAATACTTGCATGTTCATTATATTGATTTAATTGTCAATATGTTACTATTATTTTCTTTCCTTTTCTTCATAGATGTCCATACGCAAATGCAGCTGGGAGTTTTGTGTGTGTGTGTGTATGTGTGTGTGTGTGTGTGTTAGCTAGATCAACTGACAATAAGTTGTAGATCTTATAACACTTCACAAAGTCTTTTATCATTAATATAATAAATGTCAGCATACTACAAAGCCAAAATATGACCAGTGCTCATTTGGTAACATCTCCATCCTCCCACACTCGTCCCTAAGTGTCTCCTCTGGTAGAGATCCTTAGGTTTAGGACACAGCTTTTCACTACAAGTGATTGAGGTTCCTCAGCTTCACCTGGGTGGCTCCTGCGTTTCCCATGCCACTAATTTTTCAGGAAGGATCTGGAGCAAAGACTTGAAACTATGCCTCAAGTAGAAAGGTTTCTCCAAAGGATGAAGCAACATCCCTGGGGCATTGTGACACAGACTCAACTCCCCCTCCTTTGTGAAAGCTCAGTGAGAGCCACAGAAAGGCTAGGACCGGAGACAAGCAGTCCACTTAACGTGGTGCTGTCTTACGATGAACAGTTTTCCTTGGGAAGGGTGTCAGTCTAGACAAACAGAGACTCTAGACCCCCGACGTGACTTCTCCAAGAGGTCATGGCGCTGAACCTTGAACAAGGGAGATGCACACATTTTGAGAGAAGCTAAATCTTCCACCAGCTTTTGGGAGCTCAGGGCTAGCCACTGACCTGGGGTTGGTAGCCAATCACACTGATGCATCTTGGGTCCACAAATGTGATGACCCCATCGGAGTTATGCCGGGACAAGAACTCTGTGGGCACCGACATGCCGCTCATGTCCATGCACACAGGAGAGCTGGTCACCTGGAACAGAGGGTGGATAACGGCGCAGGTGAAGACCTTGAAGCTCATACACAAATCCTTCTGTGCCACTGGAGAGATGAGCGTGGGGGATTTAACCAATGCTTGGCCACTTTCTTTACATTTCTGAGCACTCGTTCCCTTATTCGTCAGTGGAAATAATGGATAATTAGAATAATTTATACTTGTGATGCCAAAAGAGATACTGCCCGCTATGCTGGGGGATGGCTGGGCGCTCAGTGCTGCCACTTTCTCCCTCTCTCTTCTTCCTCTCTGTAACTGGTGTAGAGACTCAAAAGGTACGCATTTCTGGACTGAATTCACCCAACCATTCTTGTTTTACACCCCAGTGAAGACCCAGTGTTTGTTTTAAGTGAATGAACCGCTTATTCATTTGTTCGAAAACGGTCAGACTTAGGAGACCAAAGATGTGAAACCAGAGCCTTCCGGATTATGTCAACCATGCCCCCCTTCTTCAGTTTGGAAAATACCGTGAATGTCAAAGCAAGAACGAATGAGCCAGTTGACCGAGTGGCTACTGTACAGCAGATACCAGGTAAATTTAAACGTTTAAGTTTTATTTACTTACTTAATGTGTATGAGTGTTTGGCCTGCATGTATGTCTATGTACCACCTTTGTGCTTGGTGCCTGAGGAAGAGGGCATCAATTCCCCTTGGGATTGGAGTTGCAGACAGTTGTGAGTTGTCATGTGGGTGCTAGGAATCAAACCTAAGTCCTCTGGAAGAATATTCCAACTCTCTTAACACTGAACCATCTCTCCAGCCTCAAGTGAATTCACTTTTTTAACAGGACAGGGCGCCCCTAACCCAGAGGCCCTTGTCAGGCAAACGAAGTTGAGGTGGGAACTGTGTGTTGTGAAGGAGCCGCATCGTCTAGTGTGAACTAAGGAGATTGGTACTGAGTCAGGGTCTCAAGGGTTGTGAAGGCAGGAAGTACACAGAAGGAATGCTGAAAAGCAGGACGGCAACTAAAGCGCAAGGTAGAAGAAACAGCTCGAAAATACTCATGGAGGTGGGGAACCAAGCGGTGGCGTCATGGGAAGGGAGCAGTGTGGTTTGGAAAGAGGATGTGGTGAGATAAGAAGAAGGGAAGGAGAGGAGGATGGAATGATGAGTTTGGACTTTGTCCCACAAGGCCCGTGGGAGACTTCAAAGGTGGTTATCAAGGATGTGACTTCTGGAGGAACTCACTTCTGCAGTAACCTGTAGGTGGGAGAGAGGTCTGCTAACCCTCAGCACAGTAAGGCCTTTGTGGTGTATCCTCCATGGTACCCTTCTTTTATCTCCAGGCTCAGCCTTATCCTTACCCAGAGTGAGGCACTATATAACCCCACAAATACTGACTACATGGTACTTCCAAATGAAGAGGCATCCAAACTCAGTCTCTTGTTTCTCACAGTAACAAGCCCTCATTGGAGATGAAAACGACAGGCTTTTTGCCTACCTGGAGCCTCCCGATGGCCACAAGGCAATATTTACTGCCTTGCCCTACATCAGCGTCTTCTTCGGGGATGGTCATTCCTGAAATGAGACATGCCAGCATCAACAACAAGCCCAAAGTTACTGACTAAGTGGGGAAAGCACCCATGATTTCATTCACGCAATGGAGACTACAGATCCATTGCTGTCTGTCACTCAGAGCTGGGAAGCTAGCCAGCTGCTCAGCAGCCCCACACCACTTCCTGTGCCTCCCTGCCTGACAGTGCCTGATGATGTCATGGTCCATCACCCTCTGCATCTGTCGATGGCACAGAGGCAGTGACGGAAGGTAAGATGGAAGTCACTCATCTCTACGTACGCACAATCTCGCTGAGGGAGTTGAGTGAAACACCAATAGGAAGACTAAGTCGGTCTTGTTGACATTGCAAACAATTCACCTTTCCTTGACAAGGAACCAAAGACCGTCAGAAGTGGCGTGCACTTGTTGGCCATTTTTTTGTTCTTGTTGTTGGTTTTTATTTGCTTGTTTGTTTAAAGCAAGGTCTCACTATGCAAGCCTTGGCTGTCCTGAAGCTTGCATAAACCAGGCTGGCCTCAAAGTTACAGAGATCTTTCTGCCTCCGCTTCTTGAATGTTGAGATGAAAATCATACGCCACCACATCTGTTGGTGCAAACTTGTGATCCCAGCACTGAAGGGGCAAAAATGAGCAGATCTCTGGGGCTTGCCAACAAGCCAGCTTAGATTACTTGGTGAGTTCCAGGCCACTGAGAGACTCTTTCGCAAACAAGCAAACATACAAACAGGGTGAATGATACCCAAGGAACAACACCTGAGGCTGCCCTTTGGCCTCCACATACATGTACGTACATACATGCACATAAACATGTACCTGCATAGACATGAACATACATGTATACAGACATACACAGTACATCTTAGGAACCCTTCAGATTTGTCCACAGAGCTAGCTCTTCCCCAGTTCATTCTCAGGACTGCACAGCACTTAATTGTGTTGATTCGCCATGTTTACCCAACCATCTCTCGTGTGTGAATGGTGAGGTGTTCTCAAGGGTTGTGGAATTAGAAACAATGAACATTCTAGCATGTATTATTTTTTTTATCATTGGAGTTGTACCTGTAGGGTACCAGTTATCTAGAAATGGGAATGCTGAGTCAACTATAGATATTCTTTCTGTTTTGATAAATTTCCCTCCAGACGGGCTGTACCAGTTTGCATTCCAGCCACTGATGTCTGAAAGTCTGTTCCTCCATGTTCTTGGCCAACAGAATGTGCCGTCAGTTTTTGTCAGTTTGACAGGTGAGAATAGATGTCGTAATTTGCATTTCAGTCATCAGTGTTACGTTTGAACACCACTTTATGTTTGGAACAGCTTTTGCATTGGGAGTTTTAATGAATTTTCTGTTCAGGTTTTTCCCCACTGTTCTGTTGGGATTTTGGTGACCTGTTCTCCAATGTTGTTTATGAGACATGTTTGCTATATCCCAGGATGTTTTTGAACATTGCATGTAGCCAAGGATGACTTTGAACTTCTTATCCTTCCGTCTCCACCTCCTGGGAGATAGGATTATAGCTTCACACTATCACATGGGGTCTCACTTGAAAAGAGCTGTCTCTGCAGAGAAAGATGCTATAAGTATGTTCTCCCACGTGGTCCTCTGTCTTCTACCTTTGCTTATGATGATGTGTCCGAATCACCGATAGATAGAAAGCCCTTTCTCCTACAGAGATTAAAATGGCGTCTCCTTGCTTTCCCCTGGTGCTTTCCTGGCCTCAACATCTACATTTAGATGCTCAATTACTCTTGCGTAGGGTATAAGATAGATGCCCATGTTTGTCTTCAATTATGCGACTCTTCAGCTGTCCCACTGATATTTGTTTAGAGTACAATGATCTGAAATACCACTTCCATCCTGTGACAAGTCCCGATGCATGATTGGGTCTAATTATGGACTTTCTTTTCTATTCCACCAGTCACTAATCCGGCCCAGCCCCAGTGCCATGCTACCTGAAGTACAGGCACTGCCCTGTGTTCTAATGTCTTCCGGTACATCCCCTGTAGGGTTTTCTTGGCTACTCTTAAATGTGTTTTTCCACATGAAAGAAACTTAATATCAACTTACCTAACTTCATAAAATAGTTTGATGATATAGTTAATAGGCTTCGTTAAATTTATAATTTACTTTCAGGAGAAATGATGTCTTCGAAATATTGATGCATCCTCCCAAAGCACAGGGCAAGGTGTTTATTTTTATCTGAGACAGGGTTTCTTGGTAGCTTTGGAGCCTGTCCTGGAACTAACTCTTGGATTTCAGGTTGGCCTCGAACTCACAGAGATTCACCTGCCTCTGCCTCCCGAGTGCTGGAATTAAAGGTGTGCGCCACCACCACCCGGCAAGGATAGACACGATACTGGCAGGTCCTACAGTTTACCTTTATAGACCATACAAGATGAGATGATGGTTTGTGATTGGATCAGGTCAGCAGAAAAGTAACACATGCAAAGAGAAAAAAAAAATAAAGGATCAGCTGCCAGAGAATCTTTGGGGAGAAAAAAAAGTCAAAAAAGAAACAAAAAAATCAACAGCACAGCATCATCCACCTAGGCTGTTGAAACTCTTTATACTTGGAGAAGCCTGGGCACATCTTTGAGTTACAGCTCTGCATACCCCACAGAAGAAAGGCACAAACATAGTTTTGTTTCTAAGCAGCCAAAACATTCAGGGGGCTGGAAAACCGCATAGAGAAGAGTCAAAGAAACCCAGGTTAGAAGGCAATGTTAGCAGCACACATAGCCGTCCAAATACAGTAGTATCGAGACCGCCAAGAAGAAATCAGGAAAGGCACAAAGCATCCTGGGACGAGTGTGCATGCTAGAAACAAGCAGTTCAGAGGGAAAGACCCACAACGTTGTCTGCTCCCAAATGGAATTTCCCATTAAAGAACATGATTGAAAAGGTCACATCTCTTCTGAGTTCACACCAGACAGCAGACAGATACGGCTTACGGGATGATGGACACGTCTAGAGATGCTAGCAGGCAGGGAAAGGAACGCTCTTATCCTCCTCTGCAGGGTACTTCCGTGGTAGCTCTGTCAATCTAAATCATCATCTTTGCACTACTTCTGGGCTTGAGCTTCAGAAACGTCAGAATTCATGGACAGAGAGTCCTCTTCAGTGTGTACACTTCGCGAGCCCTACACCAGATTCCATAGTGGAGATGAGAGTCACGCTCCCCGCGGGAGAATGAATGACTAATTAAATGGCATGTAAAAGAATGAACTCATGGGGGCTCGAGAGATGGCTCAGTGGTTAAGAGCATTGCCTGCTCTTCCAAAGGTCCTGAGTTCAATTCCCAGCAACCACATGGTGGCTTACAACCATCTGCAATGGGGTCTGGTGCCCTCTTCTGGCCTCAGGCATACAGATAGAATGTTGTATACATAATAAATAAATATTTAAAAAAAAGAATGAACTCATATAAACTATGTTTTCTAAAAAGAGAACAACAGTAGAAGGTAGTGCGCTTGACCTTCAGCGAAAAGTCCGGGGCAGAAAGGGGTACTGCTACTGTTTAATTTAAACCTTAAACAAATTTATAATGGGCTTATGAGCGAAATTTCCTCTATCTTGAATGGTTTCCCGTATCTTCCAAAGTTTTATTAATGAACACGTTCTACGTTTTCACAATTTTTCTAAAAAGACACAAAATAAGGTGGGTATGGTGGTGGCCAAGCCTGTAACCCCAACACTTGGGAGGCTGAGGCAGGAAGAACGTACATTTTGATTTTAAATAGGCTAACCCATGATGCTTTGGTCCTTAGGCTTCCCACTCCTGAGAAGTCTTCTTGTGATGCTCTGTGCTCTCTCGCCACACAGAATCGTGGGTGTGGCATAGTGATACCCCGACTTAGGCCCCGCCCTTCGGTTAGCAGAGGAGCGGCAAAAATAATTAGCCCGAACATTAAGCAGAGACACCACATTCAGTAACCAGTGTGTGGCTATCAAACTAGGAGGCAGAGAAGCACCTTCGCTGGCTAGGCTGGGCAGCTGCTATTGAGTGGTATGCTGTTAGATTTGGACTTGAAAAGCAAAACTCCATTCCCAGGAAAAGGGGATCTGCTCCCTATGGCTTGTTTTTAATGCCACCAGGACCACCTCAGCTATGCCGCCCTCAGCACTGACATAGGAGGTAGGGTCATCCTGGGGCTGAGCTAGCATTCTCTGTGCTGATCTCTGCCTAGATGCAGGGCTCACAGATGATTTGGAAGGACTTGAGACCATCCTTCCTTAGGACGGAAGGCGCGTGCTGGCCAGTGATGCTGCCCCAGGCTCTCTGGCTGTGACACCATCTAGGTACAAGTACCAGGTAGGGGCCTGGCCCTCTGCTGCAGAGGAGGGAGAAGCCTGTTTTCAGTCTTTGGAGCTCACCAGCTGATGGAGAAAACAGATTCAGCTCCTTCCGATGCCATGTGCTTAACAGTGTCACAGGGAACGGAACAGGGCCTGGAGGAGGGCCACAGGGCCACCGCTGGGGCCAGAGTGGGTGGAGAGGATTCAGGAGGGAGTGCTTCCTGGCAGGAACTGCAAAGTGGTTTTTAATAGGAACAGACTAATTCCTGCTATTCTAACAGGTTTTAGCGATTCCCTAATCAGCCTCACAAGCTCATTTCACCCCATATTAAATTACCTCGCCCTCCTTGGATAGCCTCTTCCCTCCTGTCAGCCAGAAATAAATCTGGAGACTATAAACAATGCAAATGAGATGGAACTGGAAACTGGAATTGGGAAGGGAAGGTCCACAGGGGCACACGGGCCAAGGAGGCTTCTTCATTCTTCACCAAAGATTACAGGAACCCAGGGCAGAGACGTGCAAAGTGGGGCTGTTTTGCAGTCTCTCTGGAAAGAGGCTGTCCCTGGCCTTCACCTCCTCCGACGAATTAAGACATATTTTGTGCATTCCACAAAAACAAAAGGCAGAAGGGGAACAACTGTCTTCGATTCAGGGCACTTGCTCACGCACGGCACGCCGCCAATGCCTTCCCTGAGGAACATTTGTAAATTTTAGGGAAAAAATTTACTTTTGCAAAAACACATTTGGGAAGCAGTCTCAATAAAGATAAAGAGGTTTCATCACTGTAGGCTTCTCAGAGACTGCACCATTGGCCAGGAGAGAAATGCAGAATGTGAGGTTTCTCAGTGGATTGCATGGAATCCTTTTGTTGTGGTTTAGGGACTTTTTATCTTGGTAGGCATTTTGAAAAGAATGTTGGCCTGCAGGTGTTTTGTATTTCAGGAATCTTGCTTGGTAATCCTCAAAGCCGATTTTCCAGTTGGCAAAGTGAAGCCTCGGTGGTACTGGTGCTTTTGGACCTACCTGTCCCTTCCAATTTACAATAAAAGGTGCCAAGGCCTGACGTGGGATCTGAAGTGTATCTCAGAGCCAGAAACTGGGGAAGGTTTGCAAGGGTGGAGTTGTTTGGGGGATGCATGGATCAGGCCAGGTGGGTTTGAGGAAGGACACAACATAGCCTTCCTCCCTGTAAATGCCTGAAGATTGAACGGAAGGTTTTGCAGCAGAGAGTTAAAGCTCAGAGTAAGATCTGCTTGAGATAAGGCCAGAAGAGGGGCAAGTCCCAGGGAAGAGTCAGAGACTCCTCGGAAACTGCATGGCTGAAGATTTCCAAGATTCTCACTGGGGCTATTTGTGACTTGTAACCTGCCACTCCGGCCACAGCCCTGGAAACAGGCAAGCGAAACTTGGTTCAGGTGTTGCGAAGACTGCCACGAAGCCAAACATCCCTCTTCTGTCCTTGTCAAGGACTCTCAGATCTTTCCAGAACCTTTGCAATGGATGATAGAGCAACTCTCAGCTGTCAGAATGGACCACCGCATAGCGACTCGTCCATGGTGAGGCGCATGGAAATCAGAAGTGTGGGGAAAAGAGGACATTAAGGGAAGGAACCAGAGCAAATAGTTTCAGTTGCTTTATAAAAGATAAGGAAAAAACATCTAAAGCCAATCCTCACGGGATCTGGAGGAGGTGATGGCTGCAGGAAGACAAGACCGAGTTTCGATGAAAAGCACACTTGTCACATTACAAAAGCTAAAAACGGAAATGGTAGCCATGAATAGAAAATCAGGTCAAGAAATTCTAAAGAAATGAATATGAGGAGCAAAATTCTAAGTGGGGGCCAAAGTCGACCCAGGAAACGAGTGTGGGACTTGAGGCATGAACAGAGCGCCTGAGACACGGGCTACTCTGAACCTGCAGAGAGAGTTCCAGCCTGCAACACACGTTAAATTAGTCTAGTTATTAAAATGAACCTCACTGGAGTATCTGAACAAAAATTTGAGTTCAAGGTCTTTGGGAAATAGTCTACGCGTGTTCTAACTGGAGAGGGGGAGATTCTAAAAGGAAAACCAAGGCAGACTTAGCCATCTGTATGTCGGAAGGTAGACGCTAACTGCCAAAGATGCTGGGGAAATGTCTCCATGGACACCTTCTGACCTCAAGAACTCTTTTTGCACAGGACAGTGGGGAAATTCTCAAGTGGGGGAGGATTCAGGAGTGTGGTGCCTGCTCACCCTTCCAGATGCATGTTATTTGGAGCCTCATCTTGACATGGAGGAACGGGTCAAATAATGTCAGAGTTCTGGTATAGGGAAACAGGATGGACCAATGAGATCTGCTTACTACCCCGGCCAACTGAACATAACATGCAAGTGGTAGAAAGGGAGATGATGGAAGGTAGGTGAGGCTTTGATGGATGATAACAGATTTGAGAGAGGAATAGATGAGAGAGATGACAGGCAATAGATTTGATAGATAGGTTGGTGACAGATAAATGATAGATAGATGATAGGTGACTTTTTTAAAAAAAGGTTTATTTACTTATTATGTATACAGTATTCTGCCAGAATGCCAGAAGAGGGCACTAGATCTCATTATAGATGGTTGAGAGCCACCATGTGGCTGCTGAGAATTGAACTCAGAACCTTTGGAAGAACAGCCAGTGCTCCTAACCTCTGAGCCATCTCTCCAGCCCCAGAGGATAACAATTTTTAAAATGTACTTTACTCTTTGAGAATTTCACACATGTATACAATGTATTTTGATTTTTTTCACCCCCAACTCCTCTTGAACTTCCCTCCCATATTCCCTTTATGTCTTCTTTTATCTTTCTTTTTATTTTTTATATTAAAAATTTCCTTTTGAGATAGAACCTCACTGTATGACTCTGGCTGGCCTGGAACTCACTGGAATTAAAGGTGTGTGCCACCATGCCCGGCCTCTTTCTTTTTAAAAATAACCCATCACTGAGTCTAATTAGCATTGCCAACATGCACAAGAACGTGTAGCTACATAGATAGCAGTTTGGATAGATGATAGAAGATGGATTATTGACAGATTTGAGACAGATCTCATAGATGACAGATGATAGATAACAGCACATAAATAGGTGCTGCAATATAACAATGACCAAATAGTTGACGTTCAAATTCTAGTCAAGATTGCAACGTGATCTGTGTGCTATTTTTGGAGTAAGGGAAGCCAGAGAAGCCTAATGATGACGTAATGATGATGTAAGCAGACAGACTCTACAGTCAGACCTCCTGAGGGTGGGCTGTAGCTTTCTCATCTGCCTCACGTGGACCTTGCCCACTGCCACCCCTGCCCCATGTAACCTGCTTTGTCCTAGCTCCCTCGCATGTCCCTGCCCTCGTGTCTCTCAGGGGTGAGAGACAGGAGCACTACTCTTCACTCTGCCTTCAAGCAAGTTCTAGGTAGTTCACAGAACACCCTTCACAACCTGACACACGGAAAGCAGGGAAGGCTCCAAACTCTCAGGATCAGCATTCCATCCCCAAGATCTGATGCTGCTCCCTGGCGCCCCACCCACAACCCCGGTCACAGCATCCCTGTCCTTACTCCTTTACTAGCCATGGGTGCTAGGCTAACTGCTTCACATTGTTGTCTTTAGGTGTCCAGAAAGGAGGAAATAATAGTACCTGCACCTTGCCATGGTTCTTATGAAAATTAAATATGTGAAGCAGGTCAAGGGCTTTTCATTGAGCCAACCCTTGGCAGTCTCTTCCCAGTGAAGGGAGCTACTATTGAAAAATCTGATCTGCAGTGGGAGCTCAGAAAACATTTATGGAGGGAACAAGAAGAGTCACTTCCTCCTGCCTGAGAATGAAAAGCCAGAAGACTGTGACTGTCATTCTCCATCTCAGAAGCTAACATGGTGGCTTTGACATCTAAAGAGATCCTGAGTATGTCACATGATAAGGCAGGATGGCTGGGGGCTGGGGAGCATAGGGGTACAGCCACTGCCTGTGATTTAGTGGCCTCGAATTCAACACGCAACTTTTGGAGACTTTCACATGGTAGAAAAACAAACAGAGCATTCAACAAGGAAACTGCCAGAAGCCCAGAGCTGTTGGGGATGAGCTCATGGCAGGGCCGAGATGTCGGGTGAAGTATGAGCCTGACCCCAGAGGCTTCTGGCCAGAACTGCAAAATAACCTCAAGCCTGTGGCATGCTGTGGCCACAGCTTACTGAAAGTCAGCAATGAAGTGAGAAAAAGACACCCACCTCATCCGTGAGGAAAGTGCTTAGTGCCAACACAAGCTCTTTCCAGCTCTGGATTGCCCCAGGGTAAGTCATCAACTCTGGTGTCAAACTCCCTAACCTGGGCCAGACCTCGGCTCTCTTGGGCAGCCATTCTGCTAGGTAACCAGGCATTCTACATGGACTAGGTGGTGAGCCATGCCTCCACTTTAGAAATGACCCTGCTTGACAGTGAGCCCTCTATGAAAAGCAAGGCGCTGGGTGGTGACAATGGGAGAAAATAAGTCACACTTCTGGAAATTTAGCATCCTTTAGACTCTGAGCACACCCCCAATGTATAAAACGTACCCTGCTTTGAGTGGTTTGTGACAAACTAAACAACCGCATGATGGGAACGATGGGCAAAAGGAACTCAGTGCCTGATAGTCCAACTCCAAATACTGGACCAGTACAGTGTAAAACGTTGTGAGGCTAATCAGGAAGGCTACTATATAACAGAAAGGGCTTCTGGAATATACCAGAATCTACTTTGAGGTTTGTATAGCATGGGCAGAAGGAAGAAGAAAGATTCATGATTATACAGTTAACTGACCCAGGCCCAAGTGCACGTGTTATGAGTGGCTGTCAAGAACTCTGTCCACACAGCTCTGGTTTGCACTGCAAAGTCCATCCTGGCTGCTAACCTTTTCTGGAGGTTGGGTTCTGATATTTATAGTGACTTTAGCTAGCCATCATAAATCTTTTCCGTAACTTAGTCATTGTTAATGATTGCGGAGTTTGAGCAAGCAGGGCCAGCATTGTAGCTAATAGTCCTTACCAGGAGCTGTTTGCTAATCTAGTACCCCAGTTCCATGACCTTAGGAAAAGGTAAAAGAGTCATGACTTAATTTAGCCACTCATCTAGACCTCACACTGTCTTTAAGTGTCTTAAAAGAGCTCCATAAACACTGAATTCTATAAACTTAGAAATTCCTTCAATTCCTCTAGAGTCATAATTTTTCTCTTTTTTTTTTAAAACAAGAGCCCTTCTTTTTTTCACTATCCACTCTCCCATCCACCCACTCCCTCATCCACCCATCCATCCACCCACTCAACCTGTCTTCATGAATATGTTTGCTATCTGAATGATGTATGGGGATGAGAACAGGAACACAACATATGCCCTTGGGTCTTGTAGGATGCCAACAGTAAGGTAGAATTGGTGTTTTATGTGTGAAGAATGCAGCCATTAATCAAGAATCAGTATCGACAGCCATGGAACAAGGCAGCAGGGGCATCTAGGTCCCCCGTAGGCGTGCGTGAGTCATGATACAGGAAGATGGCCTTCTTCTCCGGAACCCCTGTCTTCATAGATGCACCCAGAAGAAAAGCAGACCAAGAAGGCAGATAATGACATGCTTTAACTTCACTGTAAACCACACGATCTAATCATCTTGGATACCTCCTCTGAAATTTCAGATTGATGTCTCAAAACATCATTTTCTCTGGTTACTAAAGTCAGGTTAAACTTTGGGGAAACGCAGACATGAACAGAGAAGAAAAAGCTCTGACAATTCCAAACACAGAAATAAGCGATTAATATTCCAGTTTTAACATACACCTATCTTTTATTCATTTATAATTTAAGAATCAAGATGTATATGTCTTATAACCATTTCAAACCAATTATTCATAGTTTATTTCATTCTTGAATACCTCATGTTCTCACTGGTGTCTGTCCACCATGCTGGTGTGTATAGATTCCACAGAATTTTAGCCAATTCTCTGCCAGCGACATTCAGATTCACTGGGCGCTTTCACGATTGCTAAATTGTGCTAAATCACACAATCTACAGACATTTCTAGTCAATTTTTAGAGTAAATTCCCATGAATCTGAGTGCCAGATCATAAATCGCACACTGTCAAATGTTTGACACATAGCGCCTCGTTCTTCTGCTCAAGCACTGCACTAATTTGCATTCCTACCGGCGCCATAGAAAGCATCTTTTCTTTCCCAACACTGGGCATCATTTGCTGTTTCCCTCTTTGGTCCATTAGGAGGTTAAGAGAAAACGGTATCCAATTGTTTTAAAGTGCAGCTCTGGTTAACCATAAAAAACTGTTTTTTTCCATAGCTTAATGTGTCTATCTTGCATTTTTAATGCCCGTTCATGCCCTTGGCTCGCTTCTCGCTTCTGTAACTTTCCTCTTTTGCTCCTAGTTGTGCCTCCTGGAACCACCCTGAGACTAATTCCTCCTTCAATATGACACCCCCTCAAATACTTGAAGACAGCAATCATGTCTCATTTTCTCTAAGTGGAACACCCTGGCTCCTTCAGCCATTCCTTAAGTGGCAGTTTCAAGGACCGGTATTTAAGATGAAGAACAAGTCCTCCTGCCCCAGCACAAGCAAACAGCAACACTTCTGAGACCCTTGCAGCTCCAGGGGAGCTCATCCTCTGAATGCCACCGCCGCCTGCCTCTTGGGCCACAGCCTCTTTAATCACAGAGGCTGAGAGAGTTTTACCATGCTAATGGCATTCGTCATGTGAAACCATGGGTGTGGAACCCCCCAAAAGGGGCAGAAAAGCAGAGTATTGAGCACAGAACCAGAAGAGGAATTTGCCTGGTATAGTAAGCATGATGAACTAACTAACTTAAAGCAGAGAAAGATTCAGTAGGAATCGAGGCATTCATTGGCATGGATCCCAAGAAGGTTTTGAACTACTGATGAAGCCTGGGTATGGGCATTCTTCAGGGCAACTCTTCTAACCTCAGTTGGCTTAGGGACTTGTCTATCCCCAAGGATGACTGTCTTATAAAACACTTTCCTATCACTTCTGGACACATGGTCTCCCCATTTATCTGAGGGCTCCTAGAAGAATGGGCCTGGGGTGTAGCCCTGAGAGACTGGCAAAACAATGGCCACACACAGGTTACCATACTTACTGGATAATGGAGACACGGCTGCCTGGCTCCCTCTCAGCACCACAATTGTTTGCTCTTATTTCCACCTCCTGGAACAATCTCCTACTTCAAACCTACTTTCTCAAGCACTATCTGAGGCTCCTAGGCACAGCAGCAGATGGGATCAGCCATGCCATTTACGAAAGGCCTCGTACTATTACTGCACTGCTTCTTGCTAATTCTTCCGCTGCTGGGAACTCTGTATTCCTGGGGTCTAGCTGGTTCTGTAGCACTATCAGAACTGAGGGAGCGGGTCTCCTAAACTGAGGGTTGGAGACCTTCTCAATCCCTGTTCTTGGATCTGATTCAGGCCTTTGGCAAACAGCATACTGACAGTTTAATAAGTTGCACTTCCCATGTTTTAAAGATATCTTTTAGGGCACAGGAAAGATGGTACAGCAATGAAGAGCTTTGGCTGTCCATCTAGAGGACCTGTATTGGATTCCCAATATGGTGGCTCACACCATCTGTAACTCCAGTCCCTGGGGATCTACCTCTTGCAGGCACAGCCTGTACATGGTGCACAGACACACACACAAAACTGCCATACACATTAGGAAAAAAATGTTACCAAAATTTTATGAGTTAGAAACTTGAAACCCCAAATTCATATGTTGATGGTATTTGGAGATGGGGCCACTTGGAGGGGATGAGAGTTGATTTAGATCCTATAGTGACCTCATGATGATATTAGTGGCTCCTTAAGAAGGAGAGGCTGTGTGTGTTGGCTAATCCCAGTACTTGTGAGGCAGAAGCAGGTGGATCTCTGTGAGTTCAAGATCAGCCTGTTTTACATCATGAGTTCCAAGCCAGCCAGGATATATAGTAAGAAGACCATATTTCAAAAAATAAAATAAAAGGAGAGCTCATAGTTCCAGGTGTCAGTTTTCTCCCCAGATGACAGCCTCTGTCATAATCTGACACACAACCAGAAGACCCTTGCCCAATGCAACCCCTTAGCCCTGAAGTCTCCACTCTTACAACTGTAAGAAATTTCTTTTCATTACAAATTATCCAATCTGTAATATTTTGTGATAGCAATTCAATAAAGCCCAAGAAAATGCTTTAAGGAAAAAAATCTTTTTTTTTAATATTTATTTATTTATTATGCATACAATATTCTTTCTGTGTGTATGCCTGAAGGCCAGAAGAGGGCACCAGACCTCATTACAGATGGTTGTGAGCCACCATGTGGTTG
>NC_022023.1:14032516-14088475 GCF_000317375.1 Microtus ochrogaster
GAACACAGTGTCCGTGTAATTATTTCGGGTAGAGCTAGCCATGTGGGCGGCCGGGTGCCGGGACGCAGCCCGCCGCTCCTATTTCTACACCAGGCAGTGTTTAAAAGAATACAGTTTCCGTGTAATTATTTCAGGTAAAGCTAGCCGGGTGGCAGGAAGCGGTCCGCCGCCCCTATTACAGCAATATGGGAACAAGGCAAGATGCTGGCGACCCCTTGGGTATCTAAGCTACCTTCTCCCTTGTTTCCTTTATGGTTTTAAATCTCAATTTCCCACGATCCTGACCTGAAAGTCACACATAAATTCTACCCAACTCCCGGTTCTCATCCCAGCCACTGCCACTCTGACACATGCCCTCCTGGGCCTCCACTTTCCACCCCTCTTCAAGCTAAATTATTCCCCAGTGTGGGGCCATCATGGCATCTACTAGCTTAGTCCCCGAGTGCATCACAGAAAAGAATGCCCACCTGAATCTTTTCCGCATGGTGGTTATTCTGTTCAAAGGCAGGTGGTCTAGGGGAGCATTTCCACACCTAAGAGTCAACACATTATTATTAGGACCAGTGAGGCTGTAGTAAATACACGAAACTCATGGTGCTTCTAACACAGACAAGGGGAACGCACCTCACCCTAAAGCATTAGGCAAGTGTTAAGTGCTTTAAAAAAAAATCACTATTAGTGTAAGCTCATTGTGTGTGTTCAAGTGTGTGCAGGTGCAACGTGTGTGTATGTCTGTACAAGTGCATGTTCTGCATGTACTTGTGGAAGCCAGAGGATACCTCAGTTGCTATTCCATCTGTTTCTTTGGAGATAATGTTGCTCACTGGTCTGCAGCTTGCCACGAGAGGCTGGTGGTGGCTGTGCCTCATGGATCCTCCAGGTCTTGCATCTCTGATGCTAGGATTACTAAAGTGTGCCACCACACCCGGTTCTGTTCACATGGACTCTGGAGGTCAAACCCAGGTCTCATAAGGCAAGGACTTGACTAAGCCATATTAGCAGCACATACGATGAGTTCTTTTAATTTGCCAGCAATCTTTCTGACATTCCCTTCCTTATCAATAAGGATGTTGAGGTATGGGGGAGGGGAAAATTAAACATGGGGGGGTGTGTACGGCCATTGAACTGCCTCTTGCATCTCTGACTATCTTGAGCAAAAGGAATATTAGTCAAGCAGCCAGTGAGAGAACCCTTACGTGAGCACAGGCTCCTCTGAATTCTTCATAGACACCTTGTAAAAACTACTCTTGAAGGTGTAGCCTGAACCAGAGCTATCTGAAATAGTTTCTTCCTGGAATTTTAAACTCTTAGACGCCTGGGCGAACTCAAGTTAATCCTACAACTATTTCTACCTAAGCTAGGAGGGGAACAGAAGACTAGAACTGCAATGGGGGCAAACACTAGCCCGCATTTGCATGCACAGATTGCTGTGACTGATGCAAATGCCCCTTTTAAGCTGCCTCTTCAGCTCACTTTGTGTCCCCCATCTGGGGAACACTCTGCTGTGCTGCCTCTCCTGCTATGACAATCAAGCCCAGTGAGAAGATTTTCTGGAGCAATCTTTTCTTAATTAACTTTGCTTTGTTGTTGTCTTAATTACTTTTTTATTATTAGAGCTTGAGCTGGTAACACCCAAAACAGAAGTAGCAGCAGAGAGAGCACAGGAATGGTGAAGGCAGAGGCGGGAGTGCAGTAGGGCCAGCCCTAGCTAAGCAGGCTGAACTGCGTGGGGCAGGATGGACAGCTGCTTGACAGCAGACGGCAAGAAGCCCGCGGAGTCAAAGAGAAACCGTAGGAGCTTGTTGTTGGAAAAATTCTATAGTAGTCAAGCTTTTAGGGTCAAGAGTCTCAGCATCGCCTGCCTGGGAGCTGTAACACTGGCTGTTATCACAGCTGAAGAATATGATACCTCCACAGCCTGGAGACTGTAATGCCAGCTGTAGTCAGGAGCTGAGGACTCTCGATATCTTTGACCAGCACACGAGCCTTCACCCTTGCAGGACTAAGGATCCTTTTACGCAAGACCTGTACAGAACCCATCACACTAACGGATGCCTCCCGCTGCTGCTCCGGCCTGCCACCACTGGCTGCTGGCAAACACCAAGTGATACAAAAGTTACCTCGGACCAGCACCTTGTAAAATTCCTCCCCTCCTTTCACTTTCTGTTGCCCCTCACGCTGAAGGGTAACCCTGCTATCAAGCAGGTGGTTCTCAACCGCTGTGTCCTATGGCATGTGTCCTTCCAAAGGACAGGCGTGGGCTTGCCTGCTTTTCACTGGTTGCCCTACAAGGGAAATTTGGCCAGTGTTTCACATGCACGAGAAACATATCGCAGTCCATCTTTGCAGTAGAGAGATGTAGGAACGCTGAAGGAGAAGGCCAGCCATCCTTGGCCCCACAGATCATTTCAGTGGCTTTGTAGAAAGGAGGAGGGTGATGATGGCAGCCGTGTCTGTGAAGGCCCAAGCAGAGACACCAACTCGAAACAGATGCTGACAGCTGCGGAACAGAAGCATCTTCCCAGGCTTGAGCATCACACTCTGGATGCCCCTCCCTGACCAGGGCAGGCTCTAGGAACAACCACACAGCTGGAAGCCTGCTGATTGCAAAGGCAAGGGGAGGGTAGAGACAAGGAATCCATAGGCAAAGAATCAGGTCCGCCTGGGGGTCCCTCTATGGGACGCAGGGGCTGAAGCACTCTCCACAATGGCAGGACCTCCCTGATCACTTCTCAGTGACTCTCTCAGCATCCCCAGGTATCAAGGTCTGGCCACCACTTGGTAAGTGCATTTCCATTTCCCAACTACATGACAAGCGCCAAGCTGGATGTCTTCATTTGCAACATGCAAAAAAAAAAAAAAAAAAAAAAAAAAAAAAAAAAAAAGAAAAAAAGAAAACGAAAGAGTCCAATTATTCCAATTATGTTCTGAGACCTTGGAGGGCTGCCAGCACCGGAGCAATTTCCATAGTAGGATCAATCTGTGACATTGCCATCCAGAGATGCCAACAGGGCCCTCTGCACCTTCTGCTAGCCTGGGCCCAGTGTCTCAAGGAAACTGTGCTGCTTTGTTCATGACGTCATGCTCCTGGCAGAACAAACTGCTGCACATCTTTCAAGCCAGTCCAGGTAGCACAGGTTCCTACTCTGGTGGACAGCTCCGAGTACATTCTCTGGAGGCATGCCTGGGCTCGGAAAGACGGGCTAATCTGGGTAGTGACAGTGGCACTGTAACGGCTAATTGAAATGCCGTGCTATGCCTCCGAGCAGTTCATCCACAGGATTAATTAAGAATTCATATCAGCTGGCCTCACTAACTGTCTCCAAGCTAGGATAAGAGGACCCCGCTGTGACGTTAGCCAAGAATATTTTGTTTCTGGCTGGATGCTGTGCACAATGTCCAGCTCACTGGCGATATCAAGCAGGCAGCCAGCGAGACTCCATCCTAAGGCAGAGAGACGATTTGCACATTGTCACTCAAGCGCCTTCCTGGCACCTTGTCAGGGCTTTCTGGAAGAGGCCCAGCACCTCTCACCGGACCTCTAAAGTGATGTTTATAAAAGGGGGTTCTGTAGGCCCACCTAGGCGTAAGGAGCAGGGGACTTTGGTGATACATAGGTTTGTACATTTCTCTCTCTCTCTCTCTCTCTCTCTCTCTGTGTCTCTCTGTGTGCACATATATACAGCACATGTGTTCACATGTATGTAAATGTCTGTATGGAGGCCAGAGGACAACCTTAGCTGGGTCTTCCTTAAATACCATGCACTTGTTTTTCTGAGACACAGTCTCTCATTTAGGATTTGCCCAGTAGGTAGCAAGACCCAGGAGTCTGCCTGTCGCCACCTGTCCCATCACTGGGATTACAAGTGCACACACCACCATGCTTGACATGCCTGACTTTTTATTTTTTAAGAACAGAGCTATCTTTCCAGGCATAAGGAATAGATTGACGTTGAATCAGGAAAGATAAATATTCATCTTAAAGCATTTTCTCCTTGAAATGTTAGAGTGCCCACAAGATGTACAAGTGTTAAGTCACTTCTGGCAGCAGACAACCGAGTAAAAGTGACATTAGCCAGTGGCTCTGCTGTGCTTGGTCTGGGGTGGGCAGCTCAGTGGGATCACACAGCGTAAAGGGGAGGAGAGAAGGCTGACGGTGCAGGCAATGCTGTGCTGAACCAAGATGGACGCAGAATTCCACACTGGTCAGGAGAGGTATCTGAAGGCAGTCCCGGAGGAAATGCATCTCAGGGTGGGCTGGGCGGAAGAGACAGAGTCTGCCTTGTTTGCCTGCCTTTCGCTCCAGCTTCCGCTTCTCACTCTGAGGAGTAGCCTTGGAGCCTCAGACCTTGCATTTGGGACTCAGTAGTGGCATTTCGGATACTTCCTTCGCTCTCTCTGCTTTGCTCTTGCCTGCCTGGATGCTCAACTGAGCTTTCCAGCATTGGGGGAGCAGGGCCCCATGCACTGTCCTCTGATGTCCTTGCTCCATTGCCTTCAGGTGACTTTTCTCTCAGCTCGGCTGCCACCTCAGCATTGATCCCTGAGCCCTTCTTCAGTTCTTCCTCTGGGGTCTAGAGTTATACACCCGATTGGCCCCTTATCTTTTCCATCAGTTGTCTGCTTGGCACCTCAGTCTGAAAAGGATGACTACTTCCCTTCACGCTAAAGGAGTTTCCAGCCTTTTTCCTATCATAGTAATGGCAACCCCATTACTCCAACAGGTCAAGACATAGCATAGCTTCATATCTGACCTCTCTCATTATTTTATACCTTATACGTGGCTGGCTGCATGTATATCTTCAAGTATATTGCATATCTCATCCCCTATTATCACCTTAATGATACAAAAAGCTTCCTTGACTTTTTTTTTTGTCCACAAAGAACCTAAACAATCTAACAACCTCCCCCCCCCCCCGTGCCTCTTATTCCCTTACAGATTTTGCTGGTGGTGAGGAATCCTGGGCCCAGTCTTCCATGAATTCAAGCAATAACTATATACAATAACATTCTACTGAAAGTCAAGGAAGTGAAAAAAAATTTTAACTCATCTGGGCAAAGGTGGCTCAAGCTTGTAATCCCAGCCCTCAGGAGTCTGAGACAGGAGGATCAAGGGTGGATGCTAGTCTTCGAGAGTTAGAGGCCAGCCTGGTCTGTAGAGCAAATTCTAGCCTTGACTAGGAATCCATAAAAGAACAAAAACAAAAATTATAAGAACAAGGAAGAGAGAGAAGAAAAACACAGCACACACAGGTACGCAAAGAGCATGGGTGGAAAACAGTGAACTACGAGGAGGGATAGGAGGCAGCCTTGCCTGAGGCTGAGAGCACGGGCTCGAGCGAATGCCCCCACCCCGGCTTTGGTCTCTGCCAACCCACAAACCTCATCCTGCAGATGAAGGAGCGGCGAGAGCCCATGCACATGCGCATTGATGACTGCTGTCCCTCCTTCTTCACCGTCCCAGTCTTTAGGTCCAAGATGCGGCCTGCGGGAGAGGGAAGCAAAATAGGGTGTGAGCCTCTTGTGGAGATTACGGTTGGGGAGCGGTGGCCAATTCACCGAAGCTCTGCCACAAGGGGACAGGCTGGACAGGCTGGAACAGACTATTTTCTTGACTTCCCCAGTGTGCACGGAGATCTGGAATCCACATGGTTCACGAGGCCTTGTTTTCCCCCGTGCAGTCTCTACTTGTCAGCTGAATTGTTGGGTTCCTGAGCCTCAAGCCACTGCAGTCTGGCCACCTTCTCCCCAGCCCCATGAAAACGGCCTTTTGCCAAGGTCACTGAAAACTTCCCCACTGCTGAATCCAAAACACATCTTTCCTTTATTTGATCTGGCTGCTTTGCTGAACTCGGCAAACTATACATGGCTCTCTTAAAAAAAGAAAACAAAACAAAACCCCACCAAGCTAGGCATGCGGGGACTCATCTTTAATGCCAGAACTCAGAAGGCAGAGGCATGGACGGATCTTGAATGTTCAAGGGCAGCCTGGTTTATATAGTGAGTGCCCAGGTAAGGTAGGGATGTGTGGGGAAGATTGTCTTAACAACCAAACAGCCTTCCCAACCCGGACTTTTCACTCCTTTCTGGCATCTCTGCTCTTTCCCCATGAGTCCCTTTTCTCTTTAGGGGCTCCATCTCTTCTATCTTTTCTTGTCCTGCAATACACCCCTTGGGCAGTTTATTCATGCCAAGTTCTTAGAGGTCACCTCTGGATGCTGGTGACCTAGTGTCTTCTCCCATGGCAGTCCTGTCAAGTCCTCTGCTGGTGGAGCTATGGCTTTAGAGGAAGACGTATTGTTGGAATCTCCACGTACGTCTCCATACACTGACGAGATCTGTTCTAGCCCTTGAGCCCTTCCCACTCAGCCAGTCCCAAAGTCTCCATTCCCTGCTGTCTACAGCCTCCGGGATATAAACAAGGTTACAGCTCTTTCATCATGGAGGAGAGCAAACAGAAACCTTCAGTGACCCAGAAGGTCCTACCTTTTTCTCTTCAGCTGCGGGTGGATTGTTCTATCATGGTCTGTAAGTTGGTCTCCTCCCAGTGGGGCACCCCTACAACCTGCCGTTTACCCTACAGCTCCATAGATACCATCTAGTCCAGGCCACAGGGAAATCTCCATGCCAATTCTAAAAAATAGGCCTTGGCCTGTTTTCTCTTTGTGCCTCTCTTCAACATGACCCTGAGAATATTCTTGCCCTGGAACACCAAGACTTTCCCATTTGTGGGGGAGCCTCCTCTTCCCCGTCCCTTACCCTCTCTTGGTGCTGGGCCTTGGACCTTCTTGTTCCCATTTCCCTTGAGAGATCTTTAGTGATATTTTCCTAATCCCTCCTGCATACTGGTGACCTCATGACACCCATCTCCAGAGGTCAAAGACACTCTCTAGGGGCTCTGAATCTCTCTTAAAATGGGATTAGCTTTGGTCTTCCCCTTCTGGCCTGAAGGTACAGTTCTGGAAGGATTCCTTGAGGTAAATCAGTGTTACAAGTCTGCATGAGTAGCCTCAAAGGTCCATGTCTTAAACCCTTGTTCCCCCGAATGGTATCACTGAATATGAAAACAGCAAACCTTCTAAAGGTGGGGCCTCGAGGATGGTCCTTAGGTCACTGAAGACTGTGCGACCATGATCTCTTCTTCCTTGTGTGACCTAGCTGATGAGTTAGGCAGGTTTGCCCTGCAGTACATCCCCCGCCTCTGTCATCCGCACCCCATTAGAGCTCCAAACTACCATTCTCTGACTGGAACCTCCAACACCATGAGTCAAAGCAAACATTTTATCTTCACTAATTATGCCAGGTATTTTATCATAGTAGTGGGAAGCTGAGTAACACTTTTTGGGCAAAATCTCCACCCTCAGTACCTGGTCTCTGCTACCATCTTATCGCTGTGGCCTGCATTCAGGAAGCACTCTTGCTGAGTGGTTCTAGCAAGAATTCCCTATAACTTAATGTTTATTCTTAGTAATTCCCCACCCAGTGAGTCCTCGCTCTTTCTCTGGTTCTACATTTCTGTTTTTCTCTGTTGGATTCAGAATTCAGTACTCCCTCTTCCTTCCCTGCAGAACGCCACTGCTGTTCTTACATCACAGAGTCTTTCTCAGCATATTCGACAAGCACCAGGAGGCCAGACCCCCTTTAGATGCTTCAATGTGTCCAGAGGTCTATTTGGCATCACAGATGCAAACAAATGCATCCTCCTTCCAAAGCTGCCCTTTCCCCATAGCCTTCGTCCCTATGACTCAGTTGCTCAAATCCTCCATGGACGAGCATGACAGACTGGAGAGATGGCTCAGGGAGAAGAGAATACTTGCTGTGTAAGTGTGAGAACCCCAATCCACACCTTAGGCCTGACTAGATGTTTGTAATCCCGAGGGTATTGGGGGATGGAGACAGACTGTTGGACCTTGATGGCTATCAGCCTAAACCAAGGTTCAATGAGAAAGAAACCAAGCGGAGTTGATGGACAGTCAACATGGTAGTCTTAAACTGCCATACCTTTTCTTGGCAATGTCTCATGCTCCCCCACCAATGGTCTCCAAAATCCACACCCTATACCCCAGTATGAAAGTATATAGCCTGGTCTCTGCTCATCTCATGACCCTCCATGGCTCTGCTGGGACCTGGTTACCTGGTGAGTTCACGGCTCCCCAGTGTGGGCTCATGGCCCTGAGCAGCCCCTCTCCTAGACGAACTCCAAGAATTACATCACAACACCAAGTTGTTACCTCGGGGATCACACTCACTCAGCACTAACCTAAGTACAGGAAAGGCCGTTACTACTGGGGTGTGAGAGAGGATGGACCCAAAGGGAAAGCAATGGAGTAGGAGAGACAAAAAAAAGACTTTCAGAGATAAACGCTAGTGAAGGACACAGTCAAAGAAAGCAGCCTGAGAGGCCCCTCCTTTGGGGTCACTTAAGTGAGTCCCTCTCCTTAGAAAGAGAAGGGAGCTGAGGAATATCCTTCCCCAGTTTGGGCCTGCTGAGCTAACGGGGGAAGGAGACGGAGGAGGAGGAGAATGTGCAGCACGGGCAGTCACCTCTCTGGACTGCACTCCTGCAAGCTGAGCTTTCCTGAGATGGATCTCTGGTACTTATTAGTACCTTTAGCAAATATGGCTCTGAACTGGGCCTGATCAGCTTGCCCTCCTCACCCCTGTAATAATCTGGGACTTGGCCTCTTCTCTGCAGACATGGGGCACAGCTCTGTAGGTGCATGCTCTCCACCGACACCAGAATCGCCATCTATCCGCTGTTGAGGGACCAAGCAAGGTGCGCACACAGACTTCAGCTCCCTCTGGAGGGGACACTGCATTTGAAAGCCTGGCGACTTTGCAGAGCCGACCTGGGGCTCTGCTGACTGCACACTGTCTGCTACTCCGGTTTTGACACCTGTCTGTCTCGTTCACAGACAGCATCTTTTACAGCTCTCTCAGTGTAAACCATCACTCGCTTTATCATCAACCAAATGGCAAAAGGGTTCAGCTGGGAGGCAGCATGCAGGCGGGTCTGTCGAATTCCAAAGCGCTCTGAAAATAAATCCCAGCTGCGAAGCCCGCTCGTGCTGCAACATGAGGAAAGGAGCAAACACATCTCCACGAGCTGCCGTGGGGACCCTGAGAGACGGCCGCCCCACCGTTTGTTTCTCCACGTGCTTCTTGGGTTTCCTTGGGCCCAGAGAGCCCCCACTCCAGGCTCCTCAGGAATGCGAGCACGCTCGACTGTATCGTAGGTGTGTTCCTGAGAGGGTGTGTGAACTGGATCTGCCAAACGGAGCAGTGGAGATGCGTGAGGACAGGTGGCCGACCCTGGCGCTGTGCCCTGCATCCCGATGCGAGATGATATGAATACAGCTCTGCTCACAGGCCCTGGGGCAAGGGCTGGCTCCTAATGGGACTTCAGAAGGAATGAACATAGAGACCATGCTAATGTTTAACTCCTTCCGACCGACCCACAAAAGCCTTGGGGCTGGCTGGTTTGGATGTCCCAGGCGAATCCCACGAGATGCCTGGCAGCAGTTAGTTGAGGCCAATGTTGACTTCTTCCAACATGCCTTCTCTACCCCATCCTCCTCCTCACGGACAGGACGACTTGTTTTCTCGAAGTTCTGGGGACTGAACCCAGAGCCTCCCTCATGCCAGACAAGCACGCCACTGCTGGGCAACATCCCCAGCCCAAGGTGGGAAGATGCGTTCTTCCTCACGCTGGTGTCTCTGGCTCATCCCACGTTTTGCCTTCCATCTTGTTCTCATTGACTGGACCCCCTAGTCACCTCCTAGCTTCTTCATGCTTGGTCCATGCCCCCTTCTCTCCTTCCCATAGGGTCTCCCAGTGCCCTCTAAAGGCTTGCCCTGGAACAAGCAGTCTTGTGAACAGTCAGTCCTTCACAGAGATTCCCTCAGCCAGTGTCTCAGTAAGAACCAGGCTGACCTCTTCTGTCCAAACAGTCCCAGGAACAGAATGAGCTTGCTCTCTTTCTCTCTCTCTTTCTATGTTTCCTTTGTTTTAGAGACGCTGGGGACAGAGTCCAGGATTTAGCATGTGCTCGGCAAGCATTCCGTGATGAAGCCATATTCTAAACCATTCTAAGCCACTTCAGAACCTGGCCAATCTTTCTTTCTCCTCACTTCAAGACTGGACATCATACCTTGGGGTCTCAGAGTCCATATGCTAACCCCCCCCCCTCCAGTATTCACTCTCCTCCATTCAGAGTCTTCTGATCTCCTCCAGGAGGCCCCTCCCTTGCCATGACACCTATTACTTCTTATGTGAAATTTTCTCTCAGTATCATCACAGGGCCACAGTTTTGCAGCCTCTTATGGCCCTCAATATGGTTCTCCTGTGTTATGATTTGAATGTGAAATGTCCTTCACAGGCTTTTGGGTTTGAACCCTTGCTCCCCAGCCGGCAGCGCTGTTTGGGAATGTTATGAAATCTTTGGGACATGGGGCCTAGTCTTGAGGGTTATAGCATGGCCCTGACTCAGGTCTGGCTCTCAGCTGGTGTGGCCATTATGAAGGAAGCTAGACCACATGCTTCTATCACCATGAACCCCACCAGGACTTGCCCTCTGTGATGGACTCAAACTGTGAACTAACATAAGCACTTCCTCCACGACGCTGCTTCTGTTAAACACTTTCGTCATAGAGATGAGTAAAGTAACTGATGCACGCCAGTTCCCTGTTCTTTGAACTCTGTGAGCATCTAGTCCTACGGGCACCCATTTCCCAGTACGGACACGAGGATCTTCTCTGTGGCCCTGGCACCCAGTCAGCTAAGCCAGGATGGCTCAAGTCAGGCAACAGCTGACTTTACCACAGAGGCCCCAAGCACTTTCCAATACATCTGGAAACGGCTATCTTCCTGGATCTGTTATGCAGAGAGCTGGCAGTGAGTGAGAACACTGGAGTGGCAGAAGGGTCCAAAACACAGCTGCTCCACACAGCAGCTCTGGGAGTTTGAACTACTTTCTGAGCCTCAGTTTCTCTGGCTAGAAAATAGGGTCACCTATCTCTACAGGGTTATGTGAAGAAGATGAAAGGGGTCTACTAGGGGGCTGGAGTGCATAGTGACAGAAGGTTCTAGGCAGCAATTTGTGAGCCTAGAGAGGACAACAGCCTCACGGGCCAGAAAGTCACAATGGGATGCATCTTCCAAGGCCTCTGGAGTGGTCCAGCCCCTGCCCCCTGGCTTCTCTGGGAGACAGGACATCAAGGCCAGCCTCAGAATGTGAAGAGCTTGGCCTCAGGCTGAGAGCTATATAAACTTGGTCTAGCATTTTTCTCTGGAGACGCTTTTCTCTTCTGTAAGTAACATAATCACTGGAGAAAAATGCCCCCACCCACACACGCCCATACCCATATATACATACACCCATCAAGTAAGATTCCACACAATCTTCTACAGAGAAAAAACACACTTTCCATGTAGACGTACTTGCTGTCAATCTTTTTCTCTACATACTTGCTCTTTATTTTAATTTGCTGAGGTCTCGTGGGTACATTTTCCCACTTCATGTCAGTTAGCATAAACTAATAAAAGATTTTATAACAAATCTCATTTCCATGGTTTTATAATACGATTTTACATGGAGAATTTACTGTTGAACATTTAAGCTGTTCCCAAGTTTTCCACATGGTAAGGCTGCTGAGGTAAATATATATGCACACGTGCATGTTTTCATGTTGGTCAGTATGTATGCACATATACACATATATACATACATATTCTTGTGTATATGTACATGTGTGAATGTATTTGCATGTGTGTACATGTGTGCATGGACACGTTTGTATATATGTGTGTATATCTGTATGTGTTCATGTGTGTATATGTATGTGTACTTGTATCTGTGTGTATATATGTGTGTGCGTTGACATGCTTATGTGCATATCTGTGTATATATGCGTGTGTTTGTATATATGTACACATGTGTGGACATATGGGTTTATGTGATGTATATGCACATATCTACACATGTGCATATGTGTTTGCATATGATGTATATGTACAAACATACATATTCTTGTATATATGTTTCATTACACTAACCTCAATCATCCCAAACCTCCATAGATCGTGCTGAGTTTCATTCTCAACTCTTCAGTGTTCAGTTTGCGTTCTATTGCTATGAAGAGACACCATGACCATGGCAACTCTTATAAAGGAAAATATTTAATTGGGACTGGCCTATGGTTTAGAAGTTTGCTATCACTATGGTGGGAAGCATAGAGGCATGCAGGCAGACATCATGCTGGAGAGGTTGCTTAGAATTCTATATCCAGATCCTCAGGTGACATGGGGTCTGGCTTGAACATTTGAAACACCAATGTCTATCCCCAGTGACACACTTCCCTTTAATAAGAGCACACCTACAATGAGGCCACACCCCCTAATAGTGTTATTCCCTATAAGACTATGAGCCCCATTTTCATTCAAACTGCCACACCCATGAAACAGAGCTAAAAATGACACCCATCCACTTTAAAGTTTTGAACTATACTTTTCTTCAGACAGTTGAAAAGCGGGAAATGCTCAAGAACTGGGGTAGCTGAAATCTGGCCCACCATCTGCTTTTGTTAATAAAGTTTTAATGAAAAACATTCCTGCCCACTCACTTGTTTCTGATCCATGGCTACAAGCAAACTACAACAACCAAGTTGAGTGATCATGGCAGAGACTACATAGTCCACAAAGATATCCATCACCTGACCCTTGACTGAGAGACATTTTAAAGACTCCAGAGCAGAGGACCTTTTCCTGGGAGCATATGCCCCTTCCATAACATTTTTGGAAAGCTGGCTTTTAAGTTTTATTTTTCTTAGTAGTGACTTTTTGAAAAAGAAGAATCAGAAGTTTGTCTTGGATAAGATTACAAAAGAAGACTCTGTGCACATAAAAATGCTCCCCGGGCTACAAGAGAAATACAAATATAAATTGGAAATATTTCATCAAAAGAACCTTGAGAAAACCAGAAACATCTTATCGTGGTTTTAAAAGGAAAACCAAGATAGCAAGGGAGAAAAACAAGAAAAAAAATTTTTGTGACAAAACAAAGTAATGGCCCCCACAACAGGGTGGTATTTGATGTGGTTCCAAAAATGTGTGGCCCCCCTGAAATGGGGACCCTGGGGTTGAAGACGCCTTCATTGGGGTTTCAGTGACAATGTGTTCCTTTTCTCAAAAGGTTGACCCCCACCATCCTAGCAGCTGTACACACAGGACAAAACACCCTGACCCAGCAGAGAAATTCAAGCTGAGTGCAATTAGCCTGAAAGAGCACAGAGAACAGGGCCCTCTACCCCTAAAGGTGAGTTTTAAGGCTCTGGGTTGCTGTAATAAAAATGCCTGTCTTGGGCAGGGTAATTTGTAAGCAGTCAACTTTATGATTCATAGTTCTAGAGGCTGAGAAGTTCAAGAGCAAGGCAGTGGCAGATTTGGTGTCTGATGAAGGCCTGTTCTTCATAGATGCCATCTTACCACTGCATCTCCATGAGGAGAAAGAGGCAAGCCGGTTCCTATCAGTTTCTCTCATCAGAGCCTTGGGGTCTGTCCCTCAAATATCCCCCACAGTCCTATGTGTTGAATGCTTATTCTGAAACTGACCCTGTTGGGGAAGGTCTGGAACCTCTAGGCCATGGAGCTTCACTGGGGGGAAGTGGGCCACTAGGGGTGGCCCTTGAAGTGGTACCCAGTCCCCAGTCCTGCATGGCTCTGTTGTCTGTCTACGGTGAGATTAAGCAGCTGTCTCTGGCACATAGTCCTGATGCCACTGATATCCAGCTGATGGACCAGGCCAGCATGGACTAAACTTTCTGAAATTTTAAGATAAAGCGAACACTTCACACTTCCTTGAGTTTTTTCTGTTGAGTATTCTGATCACGGTGACATAAAAACAGCTGACAGCTACTAACCCCATCAGGCCCTATCTCAATGCTCACAGAGAGGGAACTAGGAAGACTGCAACATTCAGATCACACGAATTCCTCAAATTTCATAGCGCATGGCAGCTGTTCGGGGTGATGTGTCGATCAGTTCTCTAGTTCCAGCCAAACCAGCTTCTCTCCAAGGCAAAGGCAGAGAGCATGGATGGGCAGCTGAGCTGCGTGGAGACAGCTATCCTGTCTCTATCAGGCACTGCAAAGCTTCTTTAGAATGCTGCTCGGGCTCACTTTCATTTATTATGAACACGGAACAAGGAGTTGCCATTTTCTTACAAGAACTGGCCACCCTGACCACAGAGACTGGCCATGGGATAGCACCTGATGCAAGCTGGGCTCACTCCTGTCAATACCTAAGCACCTTGCCCACCTTCCGTCACAGTGACTGGTTCTAAGACTGCTATTCTAAAGCAGGCCAATCAGAGTCCTCCTTAGACAAAATGTAAGCTTGACCACTATTCCCATCTCTTTTACTTTGGGGTCTGAGCATGATGTTTGCAGTAGCAATGCCTCGTGTGAAAACTGGGTTTAAAACATCGAAAGAGCAGTGAAAATGCAGAATGTGAAAGGGGGTGTGGCCTTGTTGGAGCAAAGGAGGTGTGCCACTTGGGGTGGGATTTGAAGTTTAAAAAGCCCACGCCAAGCCTAATGTGGTGACTCGAATGGCAATGGCCTCCTCAGGCTCATAGGGCGAGGCACAATTAGGAGGTGTTGGAGGAAGTGTGTCACTGGGGGTTGGCTTTGAGGTTCCAAATGCTCAAGTCGGGCCCAGTGTCATTTTCTCTTCCTGTTGCCTGAGGATCTGGATGTGTAGAACTCTTCGGTTTCCTCTCCAGCATCATGTCTTCCTGAGTGCCTCCATGTTTCCCGCTATCATGGTCATGGACTAAGCCTTGGAACTGTAGGCCACCCGAATTAAATGTTTTCTGTTTTTCTATTTATGGTGTATCTTCACAGCAATAAAAATCCTAATACACCCAGTATCTATCAACCTATCATCTATCATCTATCTATCTATCAATCAGTCTATCTATCTATCTATCTATCTATCTATCTATCTATCTATCTATCTATCTATCTATCTATCTATCTATCATCTATCATCTCCCTCTCTCCCTACTGTCTATGGATCAGGACATAAAGCTTTTCAACCACTCCTTCAGCATCATGCCTATCTGCTTCCTGCCGTGATAATGACGGACTAACCCTCTGAAACGTAAGCAAGTGCCCAATTAAAAGATTTCTTTTAGAGTTACCTAGGTCATGCTGTCTCTTCACAGCAAGAGAACAGGGACTAAGTCAGTGGCCTTTAACAGAAAAGAACTAGAGAATTAACCACAGTCTACACAAGGCCAAATATCACACAATAAATGTCTACACATGTAATTTTGTGTGATCTATAGAATAAACTTAGGAGTAGTTCAGGTAGTATTCATCTCTACCTGGGATGAATACTATCCTAGTTAGCGTCAGCTGTCAAGATGACACAGCCTAGAGTCTTCTGAAGGAGTCTCAATGGACAGATTAGCCAGACTGGATTATCTGTAAGCAATTATCTTGGTTGGAGATAGATGTAGAAGAGCCCAACTCCACTGTGGGCATCGCCATCCCCGGGCAGGCAGACTTGAGCTATATGAGAAAGAACTGAGCATGAGCCGGAGAGCGAGCGAGCTAGGAAGTAACATTCTCCAGCAGCTCTAAGGTGCCTATTGAAAGCTAAGTTCCTGACTTCTCAGCAACCAGGAGGCACCAGGAAGCACCCCTCCTAGCACCTCGAGTTCCTACCCTGGCTTCCCTCAATGAAGGGTTATAACCTGGGAATTGCAAGATGAAATAAACCCTCTCCTAAGCTGATTTTGGTAATAGTGTCTGATCACAGCCACAGAAAGCAAACTAGAAAAAGCATGGAGAAGGATATTTAAAAGTCAGCCTTAGAGAAAAAAAAATACCTTACCGCTCACAGACCAGAAACTGTGGAAACACAGAGGGAAAGGGAAAGAGATGAATTCTCTGTAGCTTACTATTGTGACTATGGTCTGAGCAGTGCAGTTCCCCATCGCCTGTCCCTAGGCAGATACTCTCAACAATCCCTCCTGGCTCATACCAGTTGGCTTTATTTTCCTATGAAGAAATTGAAGTCCAAACATAATTAATAACTCAAGAAAGATGGTTCCATGGCTGAGGGGTAGGGAGTTGGGCTACTAACCACACAATCCAACCCCTCCATCAGCTCTTCATGCCCCATGGCTGAAGATGAGAAAGTACCCATTTGTTGGGACCATTTGGAGTCCTGGCCTCCAGCTGCTCTTCCCTGCTAGAGATCTTTACTTTCCTTCTGATTTCAGTTACTGAAAGCTGTGTCAAAGTTGTTTACCAGCTCTGCTTCACAAGCGCGTGTTGCCTTGCCTTGAGGATCAGAGGATAAGGTTTTCACCTGTTGGCCCACCTGACTGTTGGGTATATAAGCCTCCGTGATGCTATTGAATAAGGGACTTCTTACCAGTGACTAGAGAGCCGTCTCTCTCTTTCTCTATTATGTTTCAACCTCTAGCCCCTTCCCCAAAGCTCGCGAACTGTATGGTAGTGCAAAGAGCGCAGACAGGCATTGTGCGCTGCACCCTTCATACAGAAGCAGATGGATAGTGGGGGGTGGGGTGGGGATAGGAAATCAGCTATCTTCAGGGACCTGCAGCTAAACCATGCTTGATGCAGAAACAGTAGACCCAGACTCAGGAAATCTGGCTCTAGTTTGGTTTGGCAGTTCTTCCTGTGTATTTGTTTATTGCATTTTTATTTTTTCCTTTTGACTTAACAGTCATTTGGATCACTCTAGTCTGTCTCAGCAGTTCCTAGAAGAGTGGGGTCAGGGAGGTGGAGGCTTACACGTCCGCTTGGGTGGAGTTATAGAAAGAACCGTTCTCTCAAAACTGGAAGCCGTCCAGACTTTTGGTTATTTTACTGGCAGTTAGATTTCATTCTCAAAGTATGGTACTGTGAGCAACAGATAAAACCCACCCAGTCACCCTGGGCAAGGTGGTAGCAAAGGAAGAATCCAAGTCAGAAAGGAGCCCCACCTCAAGGACGTTAAGCAGCTCAGGCAGCCTCTTGGCTCTCACTCAAGCCTGTCTGCTCATAGACAGGGCTTTGGTTTATTTGTAGGGATATAGAGGGCATTGCTATAAAAGCTCCTAAAAGCTAAGTATGCCATCAATGCAGTACCTGCTCCCGGGAGGGAAGAGAATGCAGCTGGACTTGATCACTGAGGGTTCAAGTTCATGCGAGTTCAGTTCAGCAGGGGGGGGGGGTGGTGGCTAACACTCATGAGCGGTCAGAAAGCGCCAGTCCTCCACAGAAATGTTTTCTGTGGCCCAGATGGAGCTGTTGGCTGTACCTGATATTCTTTTAGGCCTGAGCTCCTCGCAGGCCAGCGCTCATTAGGAACCCCGCACGAACCCCATTCGGAGGTTCAGCTTGCAGCAGACGTGTAGAAAAGAACACGATGCTGAAATCCTAAGAAGACAGCCTCTCCTTTTCTCTAAGATCCTTGCTCTGGAAGAAGGGCCCTTTATTGTGTCCTCACCAACACACCCAAGCTTATCAGCTCTCAAGCACTTCTCTACTCTCAACCTTAGGGTAGCCAGTGTGAGGACCTCAATGTCAGAATCAAGGTACAGACCGAGCTGCGCTTGTGCCTGGAGAAGCATGCACTTCTCCTACCCATTCAGTTTCTTGGCAGGATTAGGTTCTGCGCAGCTGTGGACTAAGGTGCTTATTTCCTTGCTGTGGCTGTTGGCTGGGGTCACTCTGGAGCTACCCACAGATCCTATTGGCAGTACCCAAGTTGGAATTTTAGGGGCTTCTGCATGGTATTCCACAGTACTGCTACTTGGGTGAATGGCTTGCCTCCTTTCCTAGATTAAAAACACAGATAACGGGGGGGGGTAGGGGATGCAGGTTTGTGTCTTTGGGACGAGGTGCCTCATCACTGTGGGCTTCCAATAGCTCTATCTGGAAACACAGCATCTCTTTGGGAGGCTACACGGCCACCGAATCACAATTCCTAACGTGCTCCTGTGGGTGCCCATTTGTCTTTGTGTTCCCATTTTTCTAAGGGACTCCTAAAGATTTAAGACACCAGCCTCTGAGGACAGGTCTCAACCCTCATCTTCCCTGCTCAGCAGAAGTCCTGAGCAGCATAGAAAAGCTAAGCTCCTGACTTTTAACGACCACAAGGCACCAAACATGGGTCCCTTGTGATACGCGGGTCACCAAGCCCCAGATGCAGCTCCCTTAGCCTGCCTTTGTGTGGTAATCCAAACAGAGGAAAGATCATAGCACCCAGAGAATGATGGGTTATGTACAGTACATCCCATGGTCCGGTTCATGTTGGGACCATTTGGAATCCTGGCCTCCAGCTGCTCTCTTCCCTGCTAGAGATCTTTCCTTTCCTTCTGATTTCAGTTACTGAAAGCTGTGTCAAAGTTGTTTACCAGCTCTGCTTCATGAGCGCGTGTTGCCTTGCCTTGAGGATCAGAGGATAAGGTTTTCACCTGTTGGCCACCTGACTGTTGCATATATAAGCCTCTGTGGTGCTGTTGAAGAATGGGCTTCTTACCAGTGACTTAGAGGGCTGTCTCTCTCTCTGTTTCAATCTCCAGCCCCTTGCCCAAAGCTCGCAAACTACATGTATGGTAGTGCATAGAGCACAGATAGGCATTGTACATAGCACGTTCAGAACAATTTTCCCACTGAACAGGGGAACCAGCTGCTTCACATCCCCATGCACGCCCTCCTTCTCTGACGTACCCTGACCCTCCCTAAGCCAGGAACCCAAACAAACCCTTCTTCCTTTAAGTTGCTTTTATCAGGTATTTTCCCTGATGAGATGAGAAAATCAAGTCATAGAAGAAATTAAGTGAGGCGGTTGTGATGCATGTCTTTAATTCCAGCACTTGGAAGGCAGAGGCAGGTGGATCCTGGGGTCAAGGCCAGCCTGGTCTACAGAGTGAGCTCCAGGACAGCCAGAGAAAACACTATCTTGGGGAATTAAAATGGGTGGGGGATGTAGTTAACTTTTCTGCTTCCCTTCTCTTTCGCCCCCTTCCTATGTGTCTCCCTCTCTTCCCCCTGGTCCACACAGGCCTGTGCTTCTGATGGCCCCATTCAACGTTCATATTGTCAACAAGAGATTGCTTTCAAAGGCCAGAGCACCATGACCAGAGGAAAACTTCTATTTTCTCAGAACTTCCCGGGAAAATTAGGACAAACTGCTCTTCAACACACATGGATAAGGTCGATTTTAGAAGCAGAACTCTGTAACTCACGCATTCATAGCCAATACTAGCTGTCTAATACTTGGAACAAGCACACGCCATTTGGAGACATGAGTGCCCTGACGAACACCAAGCTAGACAAAATGTCTGCTGGGGAGAAGGGGGAGACTGGTAGCCACGGTCCCAGCCACTCAGCAGAGCAATGCACCGCCATGGTTCACAGGTGGAACTGTCCACATTCCGAGCAGGTTGTGGTGGAGAACCACGCCCCATCCCTCTCTTGCTTTTCTGAACATGGGGCTGTGGTGCTGGGATTTAGCCCCAGTCTGTAAGGGGTAACAAAGAAGGGCACTGGTGAGACCCGATGGGGACTGGCAAACAGTCCCTAATGGGCCCCTGTCCCACTGACACTCAGAAGGAGCTTGCCTGCCAAGCTGTCTGGTTTGGCTTACTTGGCCCTCGGTCCCCCATCTTCCCTCTGGTGAAGGCGCTAATGAGGTGTTAATTAGCAAGGGGCAGGCAGTAGATGGTTAAAACAGGGCAGTGGCATTCCGCAGGGAGCATCAGAGAGCAATCCTCTCATAAACAAAGGACTAAGGTTGGGGGGACATCTCTACCATGGGTCAGAGAGCACCAAGGGAACAGACCATGCCACCTCTACCACCACAGAAGCCGGGGCCCCTCGATCCTCGGGAGAACTCCAAAACTCTTTCCTGCATTTGAATTCCAATCGTAATATGGAATTACAGGGCGCCTCCCGCCGCAGCCTGCTGCTCTGCTCTTCATTACGGAGTCATCACTCACAGCCCCCCACCCCCACCCCCCACAGCTGGCACCTCTGCTGTTTAATCTGCAGACAAGAGTACAAATCCCTCATCTTGTTTAGAGTATGTCGGAGTGCGATTTAGAGAAATAAATTCCTCTTGGGGAATCATGCTACAAAAATGCCAGAAATGTGAGCCTTGAGGGTTTTCATTTCAAGGATAAATGATTGTCCATCCCGGGCTGAAGACAGTCCGGCGTGATGGACAGCAGGAGGCTGGAATGCTACAGCCAGCGGTTGAAAAAGGCAACTTCAGGTCTGGACCCCTTTCCTTCACAAATTGCTAATGAGATGACTAAAAAAAAAAAGTTCCAGGAAATTCTAGACTCAGGAAGAACAGTGGGAGGTAATTAGATCAGACAGATACTGAAAAACAAACTAAAACCCAACAGTAACAGCAAAAACAGTGTACTGGGATGGACAAGTGTTCACACACTGTGGGTCAGCTGCCTGTCACTGTAGCAAATACTCCGGAGTTCATCAACTTAAGAGATGAGGTTATTTAAGGCCGTCGTTTTGGCGTTGCTTCTCCCATCATCGGTAGGTCAACACTGTGTTTGGTCCTGTGGTGAAGTAGCCCATCATCGCAGGAGTGCATGTGGAAGAAACACGCTCACTTGGCGGCTAGCAGGAGAAAGGGAGGGCCTGCTTGCCCCCATCTTCATGCGTGTGTCCTTAATGATCTGAAGACTTCCCACTACGCCCCAGCTCTGAAATGTTCTACCAGTTTCCCACAGTGCAACAGTGGACATCTGAGGGACGTTTGTACTCTGAACTCATACAGCATTTACATTGTATTAGATTTAATAAGCTATCTAGGGTGATGTCGGGTCCATAGGATGTGTGCAGGCTACACAGGACCACAGACCTCTCTATGTAGGGCATCCCCACCGTGGTCCCTGACTTCAGAGGACACCAAGTGACTGCAAGAAGGAATCGCCTGCAAGGAAGGAAGCAGAGGAGTCTAACAGGGTCCACTCTCCAAGCAGGAGATGGAGAACAGGGAGTCAGGAAGCAGAGGCCTGGGGGGTCCAGGGCTCAAGGCAGAGGGGGCCAGCTGACCTGCCAAGGTGAAGAGGGAAAGGTTCTTTTTAGTTGCTTCCAAGGGCAGGGCTTCAGTGAGAGAGGAGTGTTCCTGCAAAATGACCAGGAGCAAAGTATACATCTGCCTGGTGTTGAAGCCCCTTGATACCTACTCCCAGATTTTAAAAAAAAATGTTAATCTTATTAAATATTAGAAACTTAGCTTGAATGAAAAGGGAAAGAGATTCAATATAGGAAAGGAAATGATGGGGCACATGTGTCAGGAAGTGGATCCCTTCCGAGGCCATCAAACACCTCACGTATCTGTGAGGCATAAGGGACAGGGAAAGACTTGGAAGAAGCCAAAGACCGATTCTCCCAACTTCAGCCATCAAGGACAAACAGAAGGCAGAAGGTCTGAGAGACATGATACACATATGTAACTGATGTACATAGGTGGTCCAGGGAGGGATGGGCCCCAGCCACGGGGCTGCAACTGAACAGCACATGCCAAAGAACGCCCTGTTTAAAGCCTGCCTGGAGGAGTTAAGGAAAAGTATTCATGGGGTCACCTTGGAAAGCGCTCCTAACAGTACATAAATATTAGTTCTTATTCTTAGATTTCAAAACCACATTTTCCGACCCAGCACCCGGAACAGCCACTGTCCATAAAAATTCAGACCGTGCTAGCATCCTTCCAGGGACTGCGTCTTGCACTATGAGTAAATCTTAAACGCAAAAGGTTTCTCCGGGACCAGCACTAGTTGGCCTTTAACGGCATCCCACCCACGGCAGCCTTCCCTCCTCAGACTCGCTAACCCCACAGCCCGAGCCTGTGAATTGTGAACCTCCAGGCCAACACGGTCTCGGATCTTTCTGAGTCACCGCCCCTCCACAGCCTCCAACACAGGAGCTGGGGCCCGGTTTCTGTCTTTCCCCCACTTTCCTCTGAGGACACAGCGCCTTTCCAATCTGCTTTCCCAAAGGAGCCATCTGTCCATGTCCTAGCCACACTGGGGGTTCTATTGTGGATGACCATGTCTGTTTCATGTCTGGCTGCATTCTCCATTTCTATCAGAGACATGTATTTTAATAATTTGTGGAAGAAAAGACAGAGGGGCCTACAGTAAAGAGGCCTTCCTCACTTATGAAAAGCAGGAACTAAGTCTCGGGGACTAGACTCAGTCATAAGCCAAAATGTCGAGAGTCCCAAGAAGAGTGGGCACTAAGCCCCATGACTTTAGCACACCTGACACACTCTCAGACTATCCTGAGCAAACCTCAGCTGCTCTAGTGGTCCAATAACCTTGGGACTCACCACCTTTGCCTTGGGGTTTCCTTACTTTGAAGGACTCTTCAGATGGCTCACAGAGGCTCCCCTGGGCCTCTTGTCCCAGGAGGACAGGAGAGTCTTTCCTCTACTTGTTACGGGCTCCCTCTGCATCTTCTGTCCTAGAAATCACTTGGCCTGAAGTTTCCCCTCTCAAAGCCTGCTTAGAATAGAGTGGGTCGAAAGACTACTTCCTTGCTCCAGAGGGTCATGGAATATTACTTTAACTAGGCAAAGATGTGCTACATTTGTTTATGCTGCAGAATATTATTTTAACTTTGCAAAGGTGTGGTACTTTTGTTTATGCTACCTGTTTAATTATGTAAAGATGTGTTGCCTCTGTTTCACCTTGCCTGCCCCCACGGCACCTGATTGGTCTAATAAAGAGTTTTGACAATATAGCGGACAATAGCTAGGCAGAGAAAGGACAGGTGGGGCTGGCAGGCAGAATAAGAGGAAAAAATCTGGGTCTGCGAGGAGAACAAGAGGGAGGAGAGAGGAAGTAGAGAAGAGGAAAGAGGGGACACACCTGGGATAAGCCAAACAGCCACCGGGCAGCCAGACACAAGAAGCAGTGAAAGTAAGATACACAGAAGGAAAGAAAAAAGCCCTGACGAGGCAAAAAGTAGATTAAAGAGAAACAGGTTAACTAACTTAAATTAAAAGAGCTAGCCAGAAATGAGGCTAATCTTGGCCGAGCATTCATGACTAATAAGAAGTCTCTGTGTCATTTTTGGGAGCTGGTTGGTGGCCCCAAAGAAAAAGCCAAATACACTAGATAGGACAGTTATGTGCAATTTATACTCCTGAGCCGCATTCCTACAGACCAGACCTCTCCTGAAGACCTTCCCCCTTCTCCCTCAATAGTGTTCACATAACTGCCTGTGTGTCTAGGCAACTCCACCAAATACAAAGGTACCAGGTACCAAAGATAGGGGGAAAAGGTGGTGGCTGAGGAACAGCAGGAACGGCCTGAGCACCATCCTCACGACACAGAGGAGAAAATAGAGGCTAGAGGAGATTCCTAACCTTGGCCAAGGTCATCCAGCAGGCAGGGGTGAAACCTAGATTTCCAGAACAGACTTTGTCTCTGTGGTCCCTGCCATTACCCTCACTGATGGCCTGCAAGCCTACAGCTCTCCCAACCCAATACAAGCTGTGCTGCTTGAGAGAGGGACACTCACGGACCGCAGTACACAGCATGCTGAGTACAAGTAATACTGTGCTCACGTAGAAATGGCTCTCTCCCGAGGCCACTGACTTTACTGCTACCTACATTCACAGCCACGTGGCCCCATGGCAAGCAAGTCACAGAGGGAGAGAGATGAACGACAGGCGGGGTCGGCCCCCACAACCTCACTGTGTAGAGCTCTCGTGATTCTCAGGCCGCAGAACACGTGCACTGGGTCAAGGTTAAAGAACAACGTTGTAAATAGCTCCCTGGGGAGTAATTTATGTCATCACTCGAAGGGGAAAACGGCAAGCCATCCATGCATCTTTCCATTGGACCAATGCCCAAGCACGCAACTGGCAGAGGAGGCTTTTTGTCCGGGTGGAAGCAAAGAATTTACAAAAATAAAGGGGAAACTGGATGCAGACGCTTTCTTCAATTAGCATCCAGCGAAAAGGCAGTGAAGAGGAAGGACCGAACTTGTGCGTGAATTTCCACTCAACTGTGTGCCTTAGGTTTAGGTCACGCCGCCTCTTGTGGAGATGTGTGTCATTCTGTGGTGAAGCTGGAGGGGGGACTATTTTAATTTTCTCAAGCATGCGGGGGTTTTGCAATCAAGCTATTTTTAACCGAAGGCTTCGCCAAAGTCTGACCATCACGTGAGGTTTTTACCAAGATCTAAATCACAACACCAGGAAGCAATGATTCAGTGTGTCTCAAAACGTTCCAAACAACTCAAAATAATTATATCTTCCTAAAAACAATACTATTCCTGGGCTATTTTTGTATTTTTGTCAGTTTCTTTCTTCTTTTTTTTTTTTTTTTTGGAGGGGCCGGAGTAGGGTGGACTGTGGACTCCCTGGTTTGAGTATCAAGGCTGAAATAAAAGATACTTAAGAAATGGAGATAAGCAGGGTGTTTAAAGTGTGATGCTGAGCGGGTCTCCATCATGCTACGCATCTTTATCATTCTGCCTGTGGGTGAAGTAAAATCAAAAGCAGCCTTTTCATCTTAAATGTTCCCTCCTAGGCATAGGGCAGATTAGACTGCACTTGTGGGGACCTTCCTTTAATTCTTCTGTTGCCGTTGTTCCCAGACATCGTTTTAGGATGTGGCAGTGCTTAACCTCTGGATCGTGTTGGAGCCACAGATTTTTAAAAATTCAGATTTTGGGACTGGAGTGGAGGCTAAGTGGTTAAGAACACTTACTGCTCTTGCAGAGGACCTGGGCTCAGATCTCGGCACTCGCGTGGTGGCTCACGTCAGTCTATAAGTGCAGCTTCAGGGGATCTAAGTCCCTCTTCTGTCCCCATAGGCGGCACCAGGCATGCACGTGTCTGGATGTGCTTCTGCCAATGCAGTGGGGGAAGCTGGCTAGGACTCAAGCGTCAGGTAGTGAATTGAGTCAGAACAAAGGAAGGCAAAAGAAGCAAGACAGAAACTCAGAATTCAGGCAGATATGAAACATGAGCAAGATAATGACAAGGTAGACTGGCTGCTTGGCTCTGACAGGACCTGGATTCCGGTCCTAGCAGATCTAAGTAGGGTAGGTAGAAATATATACTCTTTATCTCACCTAGCAAAGACTTAAACTCACTGCAGTTAAGTGGTCTGGCTGGAAAGCAATGAAGAAGAATCAAGTGAGAAACAGCAGAGGGATGGGGGAGCATGGCTTCAATCTACATCACGTCCCCAGCTGAATGGGCTCAATGCCAAGATGTTGAGGCAAGCAGGGTCACATGCCACCTCTATGACTGCAAGACCCAATCTTAGAATTTTGATAACTATCGACTCACAAGGCAGGGTTGGGTCATAGTTACAGCATTTACAGCCCTGAAAATGCCTACTTCTGAGCAGGTCACATTACAGTAGTGGAAGCAGGCAAAGACGCTAGGTTGAGTCTGGGGGGGGGGACCATCATTAACCTCAAACTCACCACAGGAAGGGATAAGTTCTATGACTGGACTCAAGAAGAGCTCAGGGACATGAATGGGGGTTTCCAACTCCTCTATGGCCAAACTTCCTTGTGGTAGAAACAATTTATCCATGAGCACATAGGACAACTCAAAGTTGACCCAAGGGGCCATCCTATCTGGTTACAGAAAGAACTAGAGCCATTGTGTCTCCTCCTCTGATTGTTCTTGTTTGTTGCTTTTGTTTTTCAAGCTAGGGTCTCTCTGTATAGTCCCAGCTGTCCTGGAATTTGCTCTGTCGAGCAGGCTGGCCTTGAACCTCAGATTCACCAGCCTCTCTGATTGGTTTGTATGCCTATAATTCTCTTGGATATAACTACTTCCTTCTATCTCCACTTTGTTCCCTGGACTTTGATTTAATGTTATACTCCTCAGATGTACATCCTTACAGAATCCGTGGGCCTTCTTTGAAAATAAGGTCTTTTTAGATGTAATGAGGTCACACTGGATGAAGGCAGGTGTTAGTCCAATATAACTGGTGTCCTGATAAGAGGTGAATTTAGATACACCAAGTGATGAGAGAGGCACGGAACAAGAGGCATCTATAAGGAGAGGAAGGAGGCTTAGAACATATTTTCACCCCGAGCCCACAGAAGGAACCAGTTCAGTTTCACACTAGGGTTCCAGAATTCTGGTCTCTAGAGCTGTAAGAAAAGAAGTTCTTTTGTTTAAACTGTCCCAGTTTGTGGCTACTCATTATAGCAGCCAATGGAAAACATCACACCACCTAGCCCTGGCCTGCATCATCTCTCTTTCCTAGACGGCTTCCACACCTGCGTGGGCTGATTCCTTCCATCTTCTGAGACACACCCCCCACATCCTCCCGAGATGAAACCTCTATATCCTCCTGAGATGAACTCTGCCTCCCACACACAGCCAGTCTGTCTTCCCATGCCCATCCTCCACGCTGTGGCCACAGTGAGCTTCTCACATATAACAGGGGGCACAGGTTCCCTTTGGCCAGAAACCCTTCAACTCGAAGACTCTGGGAAAAAGAGCCACCCTCACTCCACTGACAACCTTACCTGGTTCACCCTTGCCATCTCTTACCAAGCAGCACTCGCTCACCCCACAGCCTTCCCCAACCTGACTAGACCAGTCCAATGCCACATCACTGGCTTTCGCTGCTCTTTAGGACTTTGTCCTATGTCCCACCATGTTACATGAACTAAACATGATCTTTCTCTGGTGCCTGTTTCCCCCTAAGCTGTAAAGACCACAAGAGCCTGGCTACTTTGGTTTAATTCATTCCCGTATCCCCAGCACTTAGCATAGTATCTTGATAAAGTTGGTGCTTGATGGAAGACTGAATAAATGGGACAGAGAGGATGAGAAGTCCGGCTTTTCTCCCTGTACTCCTTCCAGGCCTGTGCTGACAAAGACACTTTCAGGGGACAAGAAATTAAGCAGGGTGAGCAGGGACATTTGGAAGGCCACCCATCTACATTAGTGGCTCTGTGTCATTCTCAATTATTAAGAAATGAATGAAATACTAGTTTCCAAACAATCATTACGCTGTCCCCCACAGATCAGCTCTCAGAATGCTCTGGATTGGTCCTTAGGGGATCTGTATCTACAGATGAGAAAGTGTGTCTGTCTGAGTTAGTTTTCAAGGTAAAGATTCACGGACTGCAAATGTCACCAGGGCCAGCTAACCAAGGGCAGGACCCCCCACCTCCCCTAACTGCCTCTCCATGTCCCCATGACTCCTCATCTCCTCTTTGGTCCTGTGCCTGACACCCCACTGGATCATCTCATGGGACTTCTGGCAGCGTGCTAGGAAAACGGCTCAGCTGGGGTCTGCAGCGTGTGCAGAAACACTGCTCCTGCTTCATTTGTTGTGACACCGCCACGATAATGATCCCGGGCAGCTCAGGCTGGAGCTCTGTCCGGATTCATGAAATAGCTTTCAAGATAAAATAGGAGCAAAAAACAAACAGTTCCAGGGGCATCAGCATGCGATGTATTCACGAAGCCAAACAAGGCAGGTTGTGTAAATATTTAACAACGAGAAAAGGAACTGAACCCGCTCCAGAGAAACATCTGGGATGGAAAGCACTGTGGTTTCCAGCGGGAGTGTCTGTGTGGAGAGGCAGAGCACCTCGCTGTGTGTGCTCGGCTTTATGCTTATGTGTGCTCACTGCGCACCTCTGACAGCCCAACTCCGAGCACTTTCTCTGCTGCTTACGTGTTTACTACATAGCTGGGCAATTTCCAAGGGCTTCACTCAAATGTGCACGCTTTTCTAACCATTAAGATGTTACATTTTCCCCTTCAAACAACAGAAACTCAATAACAGTGTTAATAGTGGAGATAAAATCCAGAATTGTTTTTTTTTTTTCCTTCTGTGTTACCTAATATGGCAAGAAATGGCCTGCTGAGTGTGCTTAGGGTTTCAGGTTTTGGCATTAGTCCAAAGACTAAGCTGGGGCATTCCAAAGAAAATAAACGATGTATTTGAAAATATGGTTTTCATGAAGTTACCTTCATGACTGACAGTTGGAAATACACCATCTTCTTCCTGTACTGATACCACAGGGTGGACTGCATAGTTCACAGAACTCCTGTGGGACCAATTATCTGCCTCACATTCTTCCCCTACAGGACCCAAGTGCACGGCTCAGTTCCACATAATCTGTCTTGCCCTCTCTTGTAAAGTGTGACCAAGGGAGCCCAGCTGCCTTGGGTGGGCTGAGACGGAACGGGGGACAACCGCTACTATTTTCCCAGGCCCGCTCATCCCATGACCACCCTGTCTCAGGCTGCTCTATGGAAAGCACCTGGCTTGTACTCCCAGGGCGGCAGTGTAGGTATCCCTGAAATTCTCTCCTATCTCACAGTGAGGCAGGTTGCTGATGGTGAGAAGGACACCCCCTGAAGTCCTGGCCGCATCCTCGAAGAGCTGGGCTTAACAAGAGAACCTGTGTGAGTTGCCAGGGCGGACCCATTACCTCATACCAAGTATGCATGCAAAGGCTGCTCCTGACCCTAGCTACGACAAGCACCCTTTCACCCCTTCACTAAACCCTTCAGTTTCCTTCCAACGGGATTGATGTTAGTTTAGTGTATCTACTGTTTAAACCAGAGAACTACAGAGTTGAGTGGGTTTGCCGGGGGGGGGGGGGGGGGAATCTGCCTTCATCAGTGAAGATCCCTCATGGATTAATCTATCACCGGCTCAAAAATCTGAGTAGATAATCAGGGGAGTGTAGAACTATGGAAGGTAGAGACTAGCTGGGGAGTGTGTCATTGCAAGAACGCTATGGAAAAACATATCTTGTCCCTGGCTGCTGCCTGTCCTTCCCCCATCTCTCCCTCTCCCTCTTCCTCTTTCTGCTTCCTGGCCCCTCCAAGGTGGCAGTCTCTGTCACATGATAGTCTCTCTGCCTTAGTCTCAAAGCAATGGATCCAGCCAATCACAGGCTAACCCCCCTGAAACTATGGGCTGGACCCCCAAAACCATGAGCCAGAATACATCTTCCCTGCTTTTGCTGTGCAAGAGTCTGATGAAAACACAGGCCTTTGAGGAGTTCATGTTTCAAGCAGCTCTTAGAAGATTCAGATGCTGACAGACCACAGCACACTCTGTCTAAATCTCACCAAGATCAACCCGACCAGTACGGATCAATGTGAACAGAGTTCCATAATTAATAAGAAACTTGACAGATTCTATCTCCTACCCTTCCAAGGTGGAACTTAAACAGGTCAAAAAGCCTAACAAGATGGCGTCACTAAGTTGGTAAATCTCAAAGTTCAGAGTACATCTCAAGGACTGGGGACATGGCTAGACAGACTGCTTCATCCTAGCTTCTGATTTAGTGGGTCCAGGGTGAGCTGAGATTCTCATTTCCAGCCGGTTTGAAACCTGATGTTCACATAGCTGACAGGGAGCCTCTGCTGAAGATGAGGACCTTTGAGGGCAAGGAGGTGAGACACCCAGACTGTCCACTCTAATCACACAACTCTGACACTACCCACCTCCCATGTGCCCCTGAGCCTTCAACGCTATGCATGCCTGGCCCTGGACTGCTCCAATTGCTGGTGCTGCAGAGATACTGGCAGCAATCTCTATGCTCAGGACTGAAGTGATGCGAAGGAGGCCATCTCTGCCTTTGTGCCTCAAGTCATCACCTGGGCCAGGCTCCCTGGCCAAACCCTGGGCGAGGGTATCTGCCAGTTCTCTGCAAGGGATGGAAGCTGGTAGTGTGTGTGGTTAGTCTCTACAGGGGTAAAAAATGCCATAGAAATGTAAGTGGATTAATTATAGGTATTAATATTTTCACTGTTAGGGTTGGATGAGAAAATGAAAGTCACCAAGCATCCCCAGAGTCCCACAAGTGTCTTCTTTCCCAGACAGGCAAAGAGACTCTTGAGTGTGTAGGTGGCATCTTGAAGCTCTCATGGAAAATGCCCAATGAGAGGCTATAAGCACAGCTGGCTGGATATGGCTCCCTGGTGGCGGGCTCTTGGAGAAGCTATCTGTGCCCAGACTGGAGCCTGGCCCAAATACTGTGATCCAAGAGTCAAAGCATCCCTGGATTTCAGCAAAGCTCCAAGGGAGATAGGAAAAGCTTAATCACAGCTGATTGGGATGAGTGACTCACATACTGGGGCTTTCCAGCTAAAACCTTGGGGACCACCTCAGCTTGGGTTCTCCCCAAAGTATCACAAAGAATCTAGGCTGCAACAGTTGGGAAATGGGGGCTGATCCACAGACAGAAGCGGGGAGTGTCTTATAGGATGCTGGAGAGGATGCATCCCACGTGACCTGTCCACAACTGTACAAGACAGGTGACTGAATTAATGGATGAATGGTCATGGAAAAAGGAAAGGAAAGAAGGGGGGAGGGAGGAAGGTAAGGAAGGAAGGAAAGGAAGGAAAAAAGGAAAGAAGGAAGGAAGAAGTAAGGTAGTTTACCTGTTTCATCCACTTCTACCACTGATCAGATTTTTTCAAAGTTATTCCCTATACTGACTCAAAATGCTGACCTAATTACCTGAATGCAGGAGAACCCTGCAGATCCCTCAGCACAAGGCAATGCGGGGGGACATGGGCCAAATGGATTTCCTCTTGAAATGCCCACAGATTAACCTCTCCCACATCCTCTTTCTGGCTGGAGAACCAAAACCTCCCAGTGAGGTGCTGGGGTCAGTGGCAAAGCGCCACCTGTTTCTGCTCACCAGGATTAAGGGTTTTCCAGAGTTCAACCACCAGAAGACAGAGAATTGGCTCCCTCCCTCCATGTCTCCAGGGTAGTGTCTCTGCTGCCCCCTGCTTGCTTTCTGAACCTAGAGCTTGGGCATATCCAGTTACAGCTAGATGCCTGTTGTCACCTGAAATGCCCTGGGCGTTTCCACACCCTCCCCGCCCCCATCCCCACTGAGAGGGACTACTCAGACCACTCAGAGCTCCAGTGGCTATTTCTGCAGGCCCCTTGTCCACAAGGCACTACTTGCTCTCAACAACACTCCCTCCGCCATCAGAATCACCTTACACACCACTCACTGCTCAGCGTCCTTCCTTCCTCAGAAGTTACATCAGCTCAGGAATCCAAGTGCCATGGACGGAGAGGTAGCCTCAACCTGGCTCTGAGGCTCCTTAGCCCTCAGGATGGGTCAGAGCATGACAAAGCAAAGGGGTAGAACCAGAGCTAAGAAGGACAAGCTTAGAACGCTCAGACTTTGACAGAAATCATCCTGCCGGATATAATACTGCACAGCCAGAGGCCTCACACCCAGAGCTGTGTGTAAATGTGAGGCCGCTTGAAAAGCCCCACGTGAAACAAAGAAAAGCCGGGGCTGGAAAAAAAAAAGACTTGATCAATTCATATTATCAGATAGTTATGCTGCATAAAAGCTACTGTGGATACTGGATGAGTTAGCACTGAACCATGGCTCCTAAGGGAAGTTCAGGGTTAGCTTCCCATAAGCCCCGGCTCATGTTTATGTCAGGCAGTCAGTACAGAGCCTGGTTTTATGAGGTCTATTTAAAAACTGGCATTCAGCGGAGACTGCCAGTCGATGAACATGATGCTCAGAATGGCCAACACTGCAGCTAGCGCCTGGATACAGGCAGTTGGACGCGCCCCTCCTTCCTCCACAGGGGCCACTACTGCCTTGGAGCCCTGGTGACAGTTCTTCAGCACAGCCCTGGTCTTGGTCCCTCTCCTCCTACAATTTTCTAACCAGTGGACTAGATCCTACTTGGAAACCTTTGAGAGAATAAAATCGCAGCAGGAGTGAGGCTTAGGAATCTCGTGTGATGGGGGATAAGAAGAACGAATATCAAAGAAGAAAGGAACTTCCAGGATCACTAAGAAAAGACCGACTAGAGAGTGAAAATAAGTCTCCCAACTCCCTCTCCATGGCTATGTCTATGTCTGACATTGCCGTTGCTATCTGAGGGCGTCATTGTTGTCTCTCCCTAGTATTAGAGTCCCGCACTCATTCACGGAGGAAAGATCAGATCACTGCAGTGGCCCAGACTACTGCTGCGCTTCCCAGGATCTTCTTACTGCCCTGGTCACACTTGGCCAGCTATGGAAAGATTTAGCTCAACGAAGAGCCAGTTAGCAACACCCTTGAACGGAACCTGCCCTGCGCTTGGCCACCACTTCCCCTGTCATCTGCCCCAGCTAGGTCTCCTGAAGAGTTTGAAGAAGCCACATCTGGTGACCAAATACAGAAAGTCTGGTGTGTGTGTGTGTGTGTGTGTGTGTGTGTGTGTGTGTGTGGCGAGGGGGACCAGCTCTTTCCAGAGGTGATTTCAACTTTAAAACCAACACTTCCTGGCTGACCTCACAGTTCCCAAAGGGAGCAGCAGCATCTTTCTAAGGTTGAGCTTGCCTTGTTCTTTTATAAGGGTGCAGAGACAGTTAAGACACAAACTCTGTCCCCACGTGAAATCGCCCCCCACTAATCACCAGCACTGAGAAAATGACCACCCTTCCTCAGAAACAGCTCAACTCCTGCCAGTTTGGACACCACCAGACTGGATTTGACTCTAAGGATTAGGGGTGGAGTTGTGAGCCTCCTTCAAAAAGTCATAGGTTGAGGACTTAACTCCCAGAACCTCACAACATGACTGTTTTTGGAGTAGGGCCTGTAAAGAGGTAATTAAAGCAAAGACGGCTGATATGACTGTACTTCAAGAGCAGGGGAAATATCAGGCATGCACACAGGAAAAAGGTCATGGAAGATTCAAAGGGAAGCATCTGGAAACTAACGAGAGGTCTCAAGAGACACAGCCCTGCAGATACCATGGTCCTGGATTAAAATAAATGAAATGCTTGATTCCAACTTCCCTGGTTGCTATCCTAATCCCCAAGGTCATGAGGACAGAACCTTGTGACTGTGCCATCCTTCCTATCCTGTGAGGACACAGCTAGAAAGTCCCAGAAAGTGGCCCATCACCAGACACACTTACAGCTTGATTTTTAGACTTCCTAATCTCTAAAACTGTGAGACACTATTGATAGAGATTTAGTGTGTGGGTACACACACACACACACACACACACACACACACGGAGAGAGAGACACAAAACTTTCATTTTTATGTGTGTGGATATGTCAATGTGAGATCAGTTGTCTTCAAAGGCCAGAAAAGGGTCCTGGATCCCCCTGGGGTTGGGGTTACAGGCAGTTGTAAGCTACCCAGTGTGAGTACTGGGAACTGAACTCAGGTCCTCTGGAGCAGCAGCAAGAGATCTTAGCCACTGAGCCATCTCTCCGGCTCCATGTATGGATTTAAAGCTAGTGGCCCACAGTGCTTTGTTGCAGATGAAGTGGACTAGGGGGTTGAAATTCCAGTCTCCACACTGTGAGAGAAAGTCAGTTCCTGCAGTTTGAGTCACCCAGTCTGTGACAAATGTCACAGGGACCTAAGCTGACTACAGTGAACAAACAGCGGCTCACTTATTCACTAGGCTGTGACATGCAAAACATCAAATTTAGCATTGCACTAGACATGAACGTGAGAACCCCAGCAGCGTACAGTGCAGTCAGGGAGGAAGACAGCACAGATGCATGCTATATAGAAGGCTAATATTTTGATTAAACAAATCTATAATTTTGTTATCAAATATATTTGTTCCAATTTGATTGATACCTTCGGCAACAACCAGAGAAAAATTAAATTTGAGTTTTGTTTGCTTATCCATGAGAAATAGTAGATGAATACAGAAAACTGCACCTGGCTGAAGCGCAAGCCACACAGAGAGCCATATCTTTCACACACGCCAGACATCTACCAGTAATGTCAGCTTACCCTGAGTTATCTGTATTTTGGTGATAGAACCCTCCATCTGATGTCACATGACTGTCACTGAAGCATTCCACAAAAACACACAAGTGACAAAACTTCCTGAGACTTTGTTTCCCCAACCAAAAATCATTTTCCAGGCCAAAAACCATGCTTAATATTTGTCACCTAAAGCCATGCCAGTTCAGTAGGTTCCCACTTTTATCTGCTATGGAGTGTTTTATTTCCAATCCACTTCCCCCAGTGAATTCTACACATCCGATTGCATGTGTTTATATACAGAGGTGATTTTTGAAGAACTTGTCTGTTATGTTATGGCAGAATGACTTAGATGTTTCAATAAGGAACTGTATTTCAGGTGGCTAAGGCCTAGGTTGTAAGTGATGGGTATCATACTGAGACATAGAGATCCTATGGGTCTCACCAATGTAGCAAGAACACCTCCTACTGGGTGCATACATTAATTACAGGAAAAATTTCAAAAACCAAAAAAAGTGACTCTAAAAATTTGAAGGAAGCCCTTACACAAACTTAATAAAATGTATCACCTCACCTTTAGGATATTTTGTGACTTCCAGCTTTCTAAAGTGTTTATGGGATAAACAATTTAAGGTCAAATGGCCACCCACATGAGTCACTCTTACCTGTCATGGAGTTTTCTGAAGTGCACAGCTGCTCTCTCAGCTTCTCCACGTCATCAGGGTGTACCTGTTCATAGAGGGTGCTCCCAAACCACTCTGACTGTGGCTGGTTCAGAACAGGAGTGACGGAATCAGACACGTAGATTACTCTTCCTGTCTCAGCTGCCACCACAAACAGAAATCCATCAGCGGCTTCAAGAATGAGATGCTTCAGTTCCTGGGGAGAAAAAGTCATGGTCAGCAAGTGTATTGACAGATCCGGGTCAATTATCTTCTCTTAACTAGCAACCTCAGTTTCCTTTGTGTACCTATTCATTCTGGCGTGTGCGTGGTTGTGTCAATGAACGTCACTTCACCTGGCTAGCTTATTTTCTAGAGAAAGACCCAAAACTTGCACTGTCTCTAAAACACACTGTCTTCTCTTAGAGAGCGTGACTGGGGGAGATCTCTAGCATGGAGAGATGAGAGACCAGGCAATGATGATCAAGAGGGGCTGAGCTGCCGGTTTCCTGAGATACTTTCCTCATGTACTGAAACTTCAGCTAGCTGTGACACTGCCGAAGGGCCCAGAACCCAGTTGTACTGCACAGAAGATGGCAGGAAGGAAGGAGAATGAGATGGGGAGAAAAGAGGAAGAAACAGACCATGAGGCTTCCCACTGTGTGGGGATACTGCACTCTTGTTCCTGAAGCCCTGCTGTCACCCCAGGGGGCCACAAATGTGGTAAACCTTGCTAAACTAGGACAACCATGCCTAAAGGCAGCTCGGCGGTAACTATCCATAGCCTGTCACATCAAGCTAAATAATGAACCTGGGTTCCTGGCCTACAGGAGGTGTGGAGCTAACCCTCCACTAGAGTCTGTTCCCACCACTCCAACTTTCTCACACCATCCAGGCCCCAACGAACAAAATCATCCTTTGGGATTAGCAGTAAGCCAGCATTCCCCACCCCAGACTCAAATGTTTAAATAGAACCTCACGATGAATGGTTACCACCCGATATCAGGGGCAGCTGAGAGGAAGCCAAGGATAGAATCTGGAACATTTGGTCAATCAGAGTGACCTCTTAGTGGTCAAGAGGGTCTAAGAGCCCAAGTCCCTAGAAGACCTTAACTTCTGGAGGCACAGTCTAAGAACTCTGTGGCTTGGGATTGACTCAAATGCACTCAGTCTGGGATACCAAGGTGGATGCTGACAGTGCAAACATTTTCCAACCCAACGCTCACTCTGTCAATTTCCCATGTACACATCTGCTTCCTGTGTCTCTTAGATGCTTCCGCAGTTCTAAGAACATCAGCATTCTCATTCACCATGTCAGGAAGATCTTCCCAACGAGAAGATCCTTAAAAAAAACATGGGATAAGATGTCTGGGAGGGAGAAAGAATTCTATGTCGCCGGATGAGGCTGCGTGGCTTTGTTTACGCATGCATGTTTTAACCCAGTTTGCAAGGACAGCAAAGATCTGATGGGATGGAGCCACCCTGACCCATCTCTTCCCATCCTCTCCCCTGAGGATCAGCATCTCATGACTCATACATGGCCTTTCCTCCTTCCCCCAGTAAGACAGTATGGGTTTGGGAGTAGGAAGGATTCCATCCATGCCCATCCACTTAGCTTTACAACTCTGGCGTGATACTTATTGGCTCGGGCTTCTGATAGTTCATCAAGTTTACTTTCAGTGAAATTTTTGGAGGTTTAATGAGCTTCTGGTGTGCAGGGCTTACACAGTAAGTGTTTACAGGGCTCTGTAAATGGACGTGTGACCAAGAGTGGCACGGAGAGGGCACACGAATGCGTGGTTGCCCTCTCTGCCGTCCCCTATAGATGCGTAGAGTCCTTTTTGTAAGGATTAAAGGAATTTGGAGACGCTCTCTGTACTGACCCTATAGTGCTAGTGATACTTAAATGAATTTCCAGCAAGTCATGTCTCTCTGTTCATCATTTGTTACAGCAACATCCCCATGCTAAGCAGTCTACACGGGGATGCCTTCCCCATTACATCCACAGAGCTGGGGGGGGGGGGCTAGCACGGTTTTCATCTTTATAGAGATATGGGAATGAGGATGGAAGCCTGTACCTGGGCCACCATGCTCCACACCTCTAAGACCAAATATGACCACTACCTTCTTCCTGAAACCCTCAACGCGAGGGATCAAGGGAACCCTGGGAGGATTTCAAAGGGGTCAGAGGAGGTGAAGTATCTGCCACCAAAACACCTGCACCGAACAGAGGACAATGGCATCGGTTTATCATCCTCGTTCTTCTAGACCTGTAGCCACAATGCGGACAGATGCTCTGTGCCACACAGCTAATGGTCCCTCACGCCTTCTCCACTCCTCCCTCTGTTCACACCGTGCACCCCTTAAAAGTCCCCGGCTGACTTCTCTGTGCCCATTCTATGGCTCCTTCACAGCCTCTGTCCTGAGCACAGTCCCTGGTGCAGCCCAGTCGCTTCCACTCGGTTTCATGTGAGCCTCACTTCCTGCCTTATTAAACAGTCCATTACCCAGGATGCCACCCACGGAACCCTTGGCACTTCCAAATGAATACTCCTGACAAACCGTGTCATCTCGCCTCTTTCTACGGAATCCCACTGGCTCATTTACCTTAGGAAAGTTATGGAAACTAGAGAGTCAAAGCTTCATGTATGGCTACACAAGTCAGCTAAGGCTCTCTCAGCACTAGCTGACGCTCGCTGTGACCACCGCGTGTAGGACAAGGACCTGGAGCACAAGCCACCTGGCTCATGCAAATCTGTTTACTAATGCTGTCTTGCTATTTCATGTATTTCTTCCCCCAAACCTAGAGTTAAGTCTAAAGCTCTGAGGGTAGCACGGTAGAAAAAAACATGGTGTAAGGGGAAACCCTAGCAGAGCAGCAGGTCCTTCTGTAAGCAACTGATCAGGGGAAATCCCAGCTTTGACTTCACCTCTCAAACGGTGATGAAGAACCGTGGCTTCACTGGCTAAACTAAAAAGAACAGCAGAGAGAGATGGGACTCGGATCGGGACCACGAATGCCTGCCGGTGCTGGCTGTGATGGCCCTGTCGCCATCATGACGGCTCGGTGGCTTTCATGGCACGACTGTGCTCTCGTTACTCTCGCATACAGGAATTATGACGCCAGTGCCACTCTCCTGTGTCAGCACCCTCCTCACACCGCTCATGGGGGCATGTGGGAGATAAAAGAGCAGAAAACAGAGATCTGGTACTCTTGAAGAACACTTCTTGCTGAAGAATGGAAGCACACATTCTGGCTTTTACCTCTCCCCCAAATCTGAACTCCACGTTCCCATGGAATTTATCTCAGGCTTGTGACCCAAAGATGCTCCCCCACTTTGACCACAACACCGAAAGGGTAACGCTGGGGCACCTGCTCAGTGAGGAAGGAAGGCTTGTATGCGCCGTCAGTGGATTTGTTCCCGGTGCCCCTCATGGACTTCATGTGTGAAACCGCCATGCGCAGTATGGTGAGCTTGTCTGGCTTCCGAGCCAGGGCACTGCAGGTGGGAACCATGTCGGAGAGCTCCGTGATATACTGAGTCATCTTGTTCCGCCTGCGCCGCTCAATCTCACTGTGATTCTCTCTTCCCAGAAAGCAAGAGGTCAGGGGGAGGGAAAAGAGAAGGATCAGACCAGGGTCAGCGGTCAAATAACACACTGCTAACATCAGGTGGCCAGATTCCTAGGTCTAACTCATAAGGGCTAAGTGCTTTGGTCCTTGTGGGTTGAAGCCGAGCCCTGACACCTCTGTAAGCTCTTGTCTATGTGTGGGGAGCGTGGACCTCTGTGGCCTCCTTCTCTAAATATGTCATGGCACTTCCTAAATTGCCCACATATCTATGGATTTTTCCTAGACATCCAAAATTAAGACCAGGAACCATGGAAGACCAAAGCATCCTAGCAGGCTTTCTGTGCGCATCTTTCTGGGTGATTTAAATGGAAAGTCTGGGCTCGCAGCTATGGAGGCAGCTCCTGACTACTTACACATGTGATTTTTGATATACTTCATGGTATGAAGCACTATAAGATAGCCTCCAACTTATGCCCCTTCAATTTTTTTTGACGGTGATAGCCCATTCCATAAGCACTGTGCCTCATAAAGCGCCCGACCATGACAAATCCCCACACAGTCAAGCTGCTTTCACTTTCCATACAGCACTCGGTATATTGCACAGCACCTCGGCATCCGCCTGTGATGTAGGGATGTGCTGGATGCTTAGGCAACCAAGACTGCTGTGAGTATTCTAATCTGGCCAAAGGCAGCCCACTCCAGGCTGAGATGTGCATCAGGGGCTGTATCGCATGCTTTCCTCCTTAACAAAATCCTCAGCTGAAAATAGGCTTGCAGTACCTAACCCTGTCACAAGCCTAACAACACTCTGTATCACTAAGGAGACTGTTGATGATGTAGATTCACTTCCAATAAAGCTGTGAACGCGCCTTTGTTCTACACCCAGTGCATTTCCCCCGCAGCGTGGCATAGTAACAGAACAGGTGTGACCCCTTATTAACCAATAACACCAATTAAAAAAAATAACTGTGGGGGATTACCTAACACCGTCTCGGGGATGCTTACAATGAAAGTCTAACAGAAGGGCTGGGAGACTATTTCTGTCTCGAGTTATTTATTACCTTTAGGTGCAAAAGAGAGTAACAGCCAGCCCCATTCAACTTAAGAGAAAAAGCTGTTCCCTGGGATGAAATCGTGTCTAAAAATATGCCCCATGTGTACTGCTGCAAGGACGGGGGAGGACTTGGTGGCTTCTCTGGGGAGGAGAGTGGCACTAACAGAAAGGAAGATCCCCAGGCAAGGCTGCTCCACACACTGCATGTAGGCATCAGCATCACACCCCATCCTTCCAGGAAGCAGAGCGGCATGGCAATCAGGCCCGACGGTCTGATGGTGTGTGTGCTGAAATGTGTATGCTGCATGTACCCAGCAGCGGTCCCTGTGATGACCTGCTGTGAGCCTTCTGGAGCAGATCCTCCGTGCAAGGAGTCCCGAGACAGCCCCCCGTGGGGAGAGGATGACAGAGAAAACAAGGAAGCTCAATGTGGTCTTCAAGCAGCCAGGGCATTACGTTGGAAGGTGCACTGTGCACAGCAGGAGAGAAAAAGACACAGAAGTGGGGGGGGGGCTAGAAGAGGCTGGGGGCAGTGCACAGAGATAGACGTATGTGGCAATAGGAAAAGGAAGAGTGTTCTGGAGATAGGGTCCCTCTTGGAGGGTCCAAAGGAAGACTTAGGATGGGGAGGATGCATCAAGAGAGGAAGAGACATTCCTGTAGGATGGGCAGACCTGGTGTGAGGGGAAGTTGAGGAACTTGGAGGCTGGGGAGCAGGCCAGAACACAGTGAGGAATCTAATGGAAGCCAGGCCAATGGGCCCTGATGTTTTAGAGGTTCACAGGTGGTGGATGAGCTTTGTAGGATAGAGGAGGAAGACAGGTTAAGACCAGTCAGCAGATTCCTGGGGCCAACCCCACCAACCCTACTAACTGGAAAGATGTAAACCAGCCAGCGAAGCACCAATGCTTGCGTGCATGGCAAAGACCCTCCGTGTCAGTAAAGTCTACATCCTCCAGGCAGAAATGGGCAGAGTTTGCTAAGTAGGGGAGAAAGGGCCAACCAATAAGAAGAGGTTGAGGTGGGACACCTACAAACCAGAGGAAGGAAGGGATGCAAGCAGGAATTTGGTCAAAGGACTTCTAGCTCTTGAGCACAGGCCAGAATCTTGCCATAGAGAGACTGGAGACCCTCTACTCTCATTCCACAGCCACGGAGCAGGTCACGTGGTGCAGACCACACTTTTCAGCTGGACATTTGCTCACGAGACCCAAGGCAGGGCGAGCTCCCAGAGGCGCATACTCCTACCTTGCCAGCTCACACTTCCCGGGCCACCCAGAGAAGGTGGTACTCGGAGAGCTGATGAAGGAAGAGGAGGCCAGACAGGAAGCTCGGGCACTTATGGGAGAAGATGCCTCAGGCAGGACCCAGAAGTCCCTCCCTCCACAGCACCTGCCTGCATCTTCCAGTGAGACAGGCTTTCTTCTCCATGCGGTGCAATATCCAAGGGGAATCTGCCTGCCCTGTCTGGAGTCAAATTGACCTGGAGTCTCTCAGTCTGACCTTCGGGATTTGGGATATCCTGCCAGCCCCATCCACTTCTCCCTGAATCCCCTTCTCCATTCCAAAACAGATGCTGCCACTCAGCACCTCTCTGAATCATAGGAACACTATGCCTACTCTGACTTATCTCAGGGCCATGCTGAACGAGGGTTCCTTCACCATGAATGTCCACCTGTGGCCAAACTCCTACAAAAACCTCTTGACTCTCCTCCCCTCCCCATGCCCATGCTCACTGCCCACTGTGGCTGACACCACCCGCCCCCTCCCACCTTTCCTTTCCCGCCATCTCAGACCTTGGATTGTCACCAGACTGACAGTTCTGTCTGACGCTTAAAGTCCTCAGTGGTGGCTCCCAAACCTAGAGTTAAGTCTAAAGCTCTGAGGTAGTGTCTGTGGCAACCAATGGGACCTTATTACCGTGGACTAATTTTCTCTATAAACACTGGGAGTGGGCTTTGTGAGGTTCTCTGATCGATCCATAGATAAATTCAATTTGTGGGCTGAGGTGTAAAGAATAAACAAGGTAAGATCTAAAAGCTGAAAATTCCATTCACTGACCAGTGCAGGGAATGATACAATAACCTTGGGTTTTATGAAATAAGCCTGAGCTACTTAGCAGTATGCCAAAAAGAACTGAGAACGGCCGGTTGCCCGGCAATAAGATCTGAGAAAACAAGTGATATGCATTGATGCGTATGATTTCATTTTGAAGCCCTCAAGGATGCAGAGGTGAGGGAATGCCACCTTGTGAGAAGAGAATGACACATCCCAAGGCCCTGTCTACTGACCCTAGTTTATCTTATTCCCCCAGGGAAAGGGACAATGGGATCAATCTGTTATGTCTGGGACTGTGGTGTCAATGAGCATCCATAACTGACAGGGGCCAGGCAGCAGCAGTAAGGAAAATCTTTCTCTATGTATGAAGGAGAAGGGTCAAGGGCTCTGTCATGAGGACAGAGCAGGAGGAGGTGACACCTCTCTGCTGGACCAAGACAACCTAGGGCTTTGCCTTAGAGGACAAGCAAGGAAATCGGGGACAAAGACAGAGGTAGTGCTAGGTGTGTGGTAACTTGGGTTTCTTCTCCAGCTCTGCTGCCAAGGGGGCCTCTCCGGTTCACTCAGCAGTGGGACATCCATCACCCATCTTGATTAACATACAGAAGGGGGAGGTACTTTGTAAAGTCTCCCACTGACCACCAGGAGAGGCCGATACAATCTCTGCATTGCTCTTCTGTGACCTAAAGGTAAAAGGTCATATGGGATGGTGTGACGGTAGGTGACAAAGAGGGCTCCCTAAACCGAAGTCTCAATGAATACACGTAACAACCCAACCCCAGAACCCAAGACGCTGACGGCAGGATTGAGAGGAGCCATGTAGTCACGGGCTAAGACTGAGTGCCTCTCATTGCCTCACCAGGCATGGGGGGGAAGGGGTCCATGGGAGTATAAGCGGGCAGCCCTACAAGTATAAGGCACGTGGAGACTGTGGTATGTAACCTTGACTTCTGATGATCGCTTGGGAATGTCAGCTGCCCCCATGCTGAAGTAATACCTGAGATGCCACTTGCTGCTGGTGGCAGCTGATGCCAGCCACAGCACAGGAACAACTTGGGACATTCAAGAAGGATGCCATTGTGTGTTGCCCAGTGTTATGAGAAGGCTGGGGCATCACTTGTAATACAGGATGCTGACCCTTTGAGGGAGGAAGGGCACCAGGTCCTGGTGTCCTTTAGGGAGGTTGATGTTTTTCTCTGGGGTGTGAGCAGAGTCTTCTAGAGGCAGAGAGCCGCATCCCTGTGAGTTGATAATGGAATTTAAGAGGAAAACAGGAGTCAAACCCAGTGCTGGTAAGTGGAGGCTGTTTCCTTAGGCTACGCTGGGGAAGGAAGCCAAGCCCCATACTTCCATTCCTTGAGAAAAGCAGGGAATTCTCACTAGACTCCCATTGGGGGACAGAGATTATGATGCTGCCTCTGCCCAGATGATGAATCAACTAATAAGGATGGGAAGTGGCTTGCATCAGTCTCCACGCTTTCCAGGGCACAGTTGGGGACTGATTGTAAGCATGGGAGAGAGGTCTTAGAGTGCACCTTACCAAGGCTGGCAGCAAACATCCACCTTCCCCCTGGATGGTTAAGTGGAAGGTAGGGGAGGGGACTTGCTTGTCTCCCCAACTCAGAGCGACTCAGACGTACCCACAGGTCCATCAGCCGTGGATTATTTCAAATGCCCTGTTGTCTAAGTCAGTGGCCTCTGGGGTCCCATGAACCCAGCCGCATAAGTAACAGCACATGTTGGAAGTACATTCCATCTCTCTCTTGTTTTTAAGGCCCAGAGGAAAGGATGTGGTTGAGAGAAGCCAAGGTCTGAACTTAACTGGGTAACAAGTGACTCACTGGCAGGTTCAGGGCATTACACAGCATGGGGTGGCCGCCGCCTTACACTAGGGCCCAGTGAGCTCTGTGTCCCTCTGCTGTTGTTTCATCGACACTGATATGTCATATCAAGCAAATGTCACTCCATGTTTCTCTTCCTCTTTTTGTCCTGAGACCCAGAGGCATTGTTTCCTGAGGTTCACATGCTATGGTATGCAGTCTTGAGGGGGAACTTTGACACAGAGGACTCAGCGTCATTGTTTCTGTCTACAGAAAGGTTGTGAGTGGCCAGTGCAAGCTTTGACAGAGGAGAAGGGGGACATTTCTGAGGTTTGCTCCTTTCCAGGAAGAGATCACTCCTTGCTATTAAGACAGAACTTTAGATACCAGGGCATTTAAAGTGGGTCCAGTCTACACAGGAAGAGATAATCCAGTTTTGTTGGTGAAGCTCACGTGTTGTTTTGATAGGAAACTTCAAGGTCATTAATGGGTTAAAAAAAACGTGTTCTCATCTCTCATGCTTCAGTTGAAGAGGAAGCTGTGGAATGGATGGATGAGCTTGATCTCAAGGGTAAAAGTTTATGGGGGTGAGGAGATAGTTACTGTAGACTAGAAGATTCTGGGAATCCCTACAGAAACGAGGCATGGGTCCCTCCTGCATTGGTAGAGAACACTGCTTAATCCACAGCTACCATTTTGGTTATGGGTAAAAAAGAACCCAAACGATCTGCATGGAGAAAAGTAGAGAGCCAGCCCAGTGGACTGTGTGGACATCACACTCCTCAAAACCGCTTCAAACAACCAAGGCTTGTCAGTCCGAAGGTGGAGTATGAATATAACAGATGGGCACCTATCACCTGCCGTGCGTTTTCTACGATCAGCAGTAACCTAGGAGGAGGTCGGAGTGAGGGGGGGCAGCAAGGCAAGCCCTGCCGGAAGAAGATGGCACAGACGGGGGTTATAAGAACGGGAGAATGACATCTTCCTTCAGCACGCGTACTTCCAAGTGTCCCACAGTGCCTCAAATGAAACAGACTGAGAGAATCACAAGTCATGATTCTCCCTTGCACCCCCAGTACAGGTGACTTAGGAGCTTTCCCTGAAGGTGGGCTGGACAGTGGCTCGCCCCCACAGAGCAGCTGAAGACACTGTCATACACCCCGTAGCTTGAGTGTGAGGATCTTGAAGCCAACCTCAAACAGGCTTACACGTTCCTTGTATTTCTCCTAATTTTCCTTACTAGAAAAAAAAATGATTCTTTTTAGAGAAGGTTGATAATCTTTAAACTTAAGCCTTATGTTTTTTCGCTTGTTTGTTTCAGGGAGCCCATTAAAGTTAGTGACCATTGTTAAATGTAAAAGCAAACAGAGTTAAGAACTAGGCATCACTCCCCTCTTCTTTTGCTATGCCTTTTGAAGACCAGGGTCTTGCTAGACAGCTCAGGTTTGTCTTGAATTTGCTCTCTGCCTGAGATTTCAAGCATAGAACACCAGGCCAGGCCAGGCTTGGGACATATCAGGATTGTTAATAACTGCTTACCACTAGGCCAAATGCTGGCACTAAGCCAAGCATACACAGATGGTCAAAATACAATGGTTTGCTCAATGACAAGAGGCACTAAGTGCCTATGCCTGCCGGGTCATGTGACTGCTGGCTACTGGCTTAAGAAAGGCAAAGTAAACTCACCTCGAAAATTTACTGGGACCTTCACCATCTTCATCATCGAAGTCCATTCTGAAAGGCCAAAGTCACAAGTGAGCAGTGGTTATGACTTTTAGGAGACTGTAATTAGTATCATGAGCTGTGGGAGCAGGGGGACCCTCATCCCATCCCATCCATCACTGTGCAGTGCTTCCGACATTTGCTAAGACGGTAACCCTGCAGTCTCAGGAAGAAGAAAAAAAAACACAAATCACAGTATGTGCGTGGTTAGTTTTCTGGTCAGAAGTGGGAAATACTCAAGTCACCTTGTCCCCCTAGAACGCTTCTCAGATCACCAAAGGACAGCCCAGTCCACGTTGGGAGAAAACATCAATGTTTCTTGTCTCCCAACATCTTTGGGGCACATGGTCCCCTCCACATCATGTATTCCATATAAACACTTCATTTCTAAAATGCATGGTATATTGCTCAAGGGACTCAGAATCCAGGAAGCCCAAAGAGTGATGAAGAAATCCAGTGACCTTGTCTGGGAATACTGCTTGTGACTTGGTGAGTCTCCATTGAACCTCAGGGCAAAAGTCATTCCAGACAATCATTCTGTCACACCCAGGACCAAATAGGAGGCTGTGGAGAAGGAAATGGCCATTTGATATCAAAATCACTCAAGCAAGTGGCTGTCTGCTCGCCGAATTATTCTTCAGACCTCTTCTTTACTGGGGCTCCCCTTGTAAGCATCAGACAAAGTAGGGGGGGAATTCGTGCTTAACTAACATACCAAATGTTCCTTCTCAAAACCCCATATTCCTCTCACGTCAGCAAATAGTAGGCTGGAAGATGTTAGGGCAGAGAGGGAACTTAACTATCATCAGAGTACTCGAAGTTTTTGAGGAAGAAAATGAGACACCTACAGTAAATGTGGTCTTGAGATGGCATCTCGGGTCCTGAAGTGTCCTGCTTGATCTAAGTCTGTCTGAAGGACTTGGTGAGGCCTACCCTCGTGACCCAAACAAGAAGGGGGAGGGTAGTTGCAGCTATGTCTGAGGAATCTCATGTTTTAGCAGCTTATTATGAGAACGGAGTGTGCTGGGAGACACAGTGAGATTCTGTTCAAACAATAAAGAGTGGAGGGTGTGCCAGAAGGCCACAGTTATAGATATCGGAGCTTCTGCTTCTCGCAGGGGAGGTGACCCTCATTCCCTAGTCTGTAATAGGTGACCCAGGGAAGGTACAGGGCACCTAGGTCACCAGAAAGCAGTCCCGTTACACATGAAGAGCCATCCTTGAATGCAAACCCCAAGACGGGCCCCAGTAAGATGTATGGTGACCTCTAGGCTTTGAAACCACTTGGGGGACCTAGGAACTACGGTAAGATATGGCAAAATGAAGGGAGAGAGGTTCGGAGGACAAGGCAATTTTTGCACGTCTTTGTCCTGGGTTATGTACGGTGGAGTCTGAGCTGACGTGATTTTGCCCAGCATTGCCTGATAGGGGATCTTTAGTCTTCAAAAGCCAGTTGTCCTAACACTAAGAATAAGAGATGGGAGGAATGATCACAAAAATGTCTCTGTACAGAGAGAAAAGGAGATGGTCAAAAAGAAGGACCACACACATGCCACCAGGGACGCAGACATTCAAGGTCCTCACAGCATCATTCCGGAAGTCCAGCACTGGACTGCAGAGCTGTGTATAGGACAAATGGGGCTAAATGTGGGATTCCAAACGAAGAAAACTCATTAGTGCCCTGTATAATTACTGAGCTATCTTCTCACCTTCCTGGAAATTCCGTGTGGGGAAATAACCACCAAACTGAGGCCGGTTGAATTTTGCAGAACCACACTGCCACCTAGTGCTCATAAAGCGAAAGATCAAATTCTTTGCCTACATAAAACAAACCCACCATATATTCCGAAGAATTGTGCAAATATTTATCAAATGTGAGTGTGAGGTGCATAAGTTCTCTTTAAAATTCTATTCCGTTCAATCTGATATCAAAGCTCCTATAACAGTGTGTGTTTGTGTTTGCCTGTGGAGGTCGAGGACTCTTTCCTTCTACCTTGCGAATCCACTTATCTAACTTAGGTCGTCAGGCTTGGAAGCAAGTGCCTGTCCCACTGAGCCATCTCAAGGTACTTTGATTAGACTGTGATCATCACACTCCTACAAAACGCAGCTGACTAACCAGCCCTCACTCAGAGCCTAAAGACCAATGAGATGTTTGGGGTGACCAAGGACAGGGCATTCTTGGGATCCACGGCTTCAGTGCTGAAGCAGTCTCAACTGATAGCCATTCCCCTATGGAGCAGATAAACAGGGAAGTAAAGGGCCACAGCTTGGCCGGGTGAGCTGCAGATCAGGCTAGCAGAGGGTAGAAGAAAAAAGCCTAGTCTAGACCCCGAGTTTATTGGAGTTCATTGGGAACTTGAGTCATGATTTATATATAAAAAAATAAATACCAAGAAATTATGGCTCTCATATGTGCGATCACATACATGCAGCAGGGAGAGAAACTGCACCCACCACCTGTGAGTGTGCATGCAGTCACATGCAGCATGGAGGGAAACTGCACCTGCCGCTTGCGCATGCATGGACTCACTTGGCAGATCATGCTTAGTAATCTGGAGAAGCATAAAGTGGACCCAGCCCAGGAGATAAATCAGGACCCCACATGATTGCTGAGGTCTTCAGGATCATTCATTCTACACAAATAGTCTCACTAGCCTCTCAGGAACACACACACACACACACACACACACACACACACACACACACACACACACACCACTGCTCCTGACTAAACAAAAGACCTCAAACAACACTTGCCCCAGGAGCACTTTCGGGTCTCTGCCACCATGTCCAACTTTAAATATGACTGCAAGAAGCTGCGCCTACTTCTTCTGCTATAAAAAGGGGAAGTAAATCATCCTTTCTTTTATGTCTTTTATGTTTCGCTATTATTCTGAAACATCTGGATAATAAAAGAAATCAAAATACGACTTTAAGCCTGCTTGGATTCACTCTGAAACACACAGCAAGGTGGATGGGTGATCCCAGTCTTCAAAGGGTGAGCCAGGAACACACTTGACCCCACTTCCCTACCAGTGACCCAGGATAAGAACCTTGGATGGGCGTTTCTGAGCATAACTGTGTGAAAGGGAGGCAATGAGGCTCTCGCTAGCAATGCTTTCTAAGGATAACGGTGCAGCAGCAAACGTGAGCTTTTGCACAGCATGCGCTTCTGCTATAGCGGACAAGGAGGGAAGGTCATTCTAGTGTGGCTGGTCAAATAGTGGCTAAAATTAACAATCCTGGGCCTGGCCATGGGTCCCCAAAACACAGCAAAGTGACAGTGTGTCTGAAAATGTTCTCCCTTCTGGCTCCCTTACAGCCTAACTACACATTTAAACATCAACCTCTGTGTGTGTGTGTGTGTGTGTGTGTGTGTGTGTGTGTGTGTGTGTGTCTCCTCCTTCTCTCTCCATTCTTTCTTTCCTTTAATTTTTAAGAGAGAGAGAGTGTGTGTGTGTCTCACTATGTAGCCCAGGCTGGTCCTAAACTCTGGAGCTCCCTGTCCCCCAGCCTCTATCTAAGGAGTGGTGGTCTGCCAAGCAGTGGCAGGAGCGGCTACATTCTTGCCAATCCCTGCCTGCAGCCCCCACCCTCCCTCCATCCCAGTGGGTAGCTTTGGAGTAGGCTCAGCTTATCACTTATCATTGCCACTTCCTCCCTGAGGATGAAAGTACCTGAAAGTTTGCCCTGAGGGAGCCTCCCTTACCTCTTGCTGAGTTTAGGGGGGTCAAGAGAAGAATGTGTGTCAGGTGACTTGCTTCAACTCATTTCTCCCGCGTGTGGATCTACTTTGGAGAGAATCTGAAACCTCTGAACTTTCCTTCACCTAGCGACCTAGCTGCCAGGCAGAGAGCAGTGCCCTGTGGAGATTCTCACTGCTAAGCCTGTTAGTGACTTGGGAAGAAAGAACAGCCAGGGAGAAGACTCCCAGCACAGGGCCAGGCACACATCCGGGAAGAGCCAAAGTCCTCAAGGGGTCAGCTCTAAGAGGCAATGCAGCACGAGAGAGGTGTGCACACTAACCTCCAGGAGCATGACTGTCGGTGGGGTGGGAGAGCAAGGACTTGGAAAGGAACGGGGACAGAGCACACTAAGGCTGATTTTTTTTTCCCTCCTGACACCCCATCCTCTTCCATTTCCCTCTCTTTGAGTCTCTTCAGGGGTGTCCCACGATCTTAACAGAAGGAGCAGTTGGAGACACCACACTGCTGATAGTGACGGCAGACAACAGTCAGCGCTAGCCACAACACAAGGCCTGGGTGGAGCATCTGCCTGTTGATGCACACGGCCTCCGCCGGCGTCTCACAATGGAAGGGGTCATTATTAGGTGAAGAAAATTTTAAAAATGCAAGATGTAAGAATGACTACGGAAACCTTCTTAGAGTAGGGCGAATCTCTAAGTCATGGGGCGTTATGCCCACCACCTGACAAGAGGAAAGGACAGGTGCCAGGCTTCCTGGTGAAGGTCCAGTTCCTTGGTCTGCCCTCAGAGAGCCCCACCTTCATCTTATGGCAGTGAAAGATCTGGATAAATCCAGACCCCCCCCCCAGCAGGAAAAAATAGAGCCAAAAATCTAAGCAGGAAGAGAATCAGAAATCTAGAATTAGCTGGTTCAGTGACTGTTGTTTCAGCAACTAGCTGAAGATAAAGTTAGATTGTAATCTTGAGAATAATCTTGAGAAATAGGGAGTTTCTCCCTTGTGATTATCACTGGTATTTTTGGAATACTGTGTTTCAGGAACTAGCTGATTATGTCCTGGAGAGTGATTTTGAGAGGTAGGGAGTTGCCCCCTGGTGATCATCACTGGTATTTTTGGAATTTTCTATGATGCCCTCCCTCCAACAGAGAAGGAAGGGAAACAGCCTGTGCGGTGACACAGGACACAGGACAGCCGTGGGGAAATCGAGGCTTGTCATCATCCCTAGTGCAATGCAGAAAGCAGGCTGTTCTCCAGGATTGGGTTAGGACCCTGCAGACCAAGGCGGAAAGCTGCTGGGGGATGCACACCAGCCCACACCATGAGGAGACAGAGGCTCCCCAAACCCCCAGCACAAGGAGGGCCCATGGGTCTTCAGCATGGGGTGGGACAAAGTATGTTTGCTTAGACTTGGACCAACCTAGAGTTGCAGGGCACACTCTGGTCTTTTCTGGAAAAAGACGAGAAGGAACAATGGAGCTTCTCTCTCTAAAGAATGTGGGTTAAGATAGTAACATTGGAAGTAATCTGGAATTTTTATTGAAAAAATTAATATTTTAACACCATACATATTCTTTCATTGAGCCATATGGCAGAACTCAGTCCACAGTTAGCAAGAACGTTGGCTCAGAGAGCAGGCGGCTGTCCATGAAGCCCTAGAGGCAAGCTGCAGCCTTGATTAGGTGGTGCCCACTAAGGAGACCCAGCAGCAGCAGACAGAAACACGGACTGCCTGAGAGAGTGTGCAGGATCAAGGCCTGGCCTTGCCACCATGCGCAGATTCTCAGCCCTCTGAATGCTCACAGTGACCATGCTCTTCCCATGCCCTTTCCCAAAGACCCCAGCACACACAGCGGTCTTTCTCATTAGCTGGCATTATAACACCACGGTGTCTCATCCTCCACCCCCAAACCCTGGTGTGCGCCTTGCCTCTGTGCTTTTTTTTAAGCATCACAGGGTTTGGAAGAAGCTCTTGGGATTAAAATGTGTCCAGGCTGCAGTCTTAGGGCTATGGAAGGTTTTATTCTGTTCTGTTCTCACCGAATAGACGAATCATGGGCGGAGTGTGTGACCAGAAACAGAGCAACATCATGAGGCAGCTCAGTTATTAATTATTAAACTGAAATTAAAAAAAAAGGATCAATGGGGAACTGGGTTGAGTAATACACTGAGCTGGACAATACCAGTTAATGTTTTTCCTTTGGTTGATTTGATTTGGGATCTGGGTACAGCCGCTAATATCATTCAGCATAAGTAGGTGCCGGTTTTGTTTCATCTGCTCCAAAGTAGTCTGTGACCTACCAGAACCAGTCTAGTCAACATAGCTTAATACTTATTCTCTTTATTGTCTGAGCCATATTCAACTTATCTGGCTGGCATTCAGGTGCCGGCTCCTTGCCAAAGGAATTTCTGCATATTCCTAGGAAAGATGAGCATCGGAAGGAAAAAGGTTCGAGGGCCCCATTAGATCATTTACAGTTCCTGGGGCTGGTACTGCCAAATGAGGCTGGAATGTTCTGGCAGTTGAGACTGAACTCCTCCCTTCTGAGAGCCGGGCCCAGTAGGACCCCACAGCGCACTCTCCCTATAAGGACAGGCAAACAGGCAAAAATCCTCAGCTGGGTGCCAGGACCCAGAATACGTAGAAGCAAATCATGTGCATAGTTAGGACGCTTGCAAAATCTAAACAGGATGCAAACTGCTGAGCTTTTACTCTCTAGGAGAGAGGGAGGGGGGAAACAATACTTTTCTAACAGATCAAGAGCATTGCTCAACTTTCACTAAGGCCAGTTCCTGGAAGCGCTGGGTCTGCTTACCCTGATCGCCGCTTTCCTCCTCGGGCAGGCATGGCTCCTGTCATCCTCACCTGTCCAGCGGCCGCCATGGGGGCAACAGGCAAGGTCACAGATCCAGGGATGTCTGAAGCCATTTCTGGATGTCAACAGAAACAAGACGTTTTTGTAAATGACATGAAAACCCAATAACAAGCAAGGAAACTGTCACACTTCACCCAAGAAAGCCCGCCCTTGGGAGGAAGTCCTTGGCCACCTTGCTCACTGCAGGTCGCTTGTCTGGGCCTGTCCTAGGCTCCGGAGCCTCAGTTTTTCACCTCTGCAACAGTACCCTCCGACCTCTCACCTCCACCTCACTTCCACACAGAGCCCAGTCCCCACCCTCAGGGAGGACTCAGAAAATCCCTGACTGTCAGACTCCATGAAGTCAGGGGTACTTGAGAGTCTCCCATTAGGCTTCATCATGAGGTTGCGTCACGCAGAGGCACCCAGATCTCCCTAGCCAGGCTTTTACAGGAACCAAATACCAACTTAAAGAGAATGCTGGGCGACAGAAGGGAGTGATTTTTTTTCCCCCCTATTCATCATGGTTAACATACTGTTTCTAATAAGCCAGACATCTCTGGAATCTCTTTAACACCAAGTTTTAAACATCCTTGACTTCAAATCAGTCACCCTGTCAAGGAGTTTCTTCTTCACACTCCCTGGGCTGTCAGCACCCTGCACTGACGATCAAGTCCCTATCAAGAGAAACTCTTGGAGCAGCCTCGCCGACAAGGTTCATTTTCCCTGGAATGTTTTCTGCTGTTGTTGCTCACTCTTAGCTCGGTCCTCTCTGGGGGCAGAAGGGACATAGCGGTCTATAGAGAGAAACTTCAGCAGGACAGTGGGGGATCACACGGCATTGGGCTCCTTTGAGGACAGAAAGGGATGGGCCACTGAGGCCGCTGCTGCACCCATCCTGGGGTTAGCACTGCTTTTCTCTACAGAAACCAGAAAGTCATGTGACAGACTTCCCAGAGGCTAAAAAAAAAAAACACATCTGAGCCATCCTACCCCCAAACTTTTGAAATCTTGAAAGACACCGATAACAACCTTAAATCAGCCCCTCTGCTGTGCTTGCAAAGCTTTGAGGACCGCGGTGGTCTTGAGTGCACACATTGGGAAAATATACAGGAAAAATCCCTCACTTGGGCAGTTTCTGGGTTGGTGACTGTGAGGTGGCAAGGCACAGGGACACCCTGACAAGCTTGCTTCTGACAAGGGTATCATATGTCTTTCTGAAATAGCAGCTGAACTCCCCAGCTTCTATTGAGTCTCAAGGTGGAGGTCAGGATGGTCTGTGGCAGACAAGGTTGAAGCGGCAGGTCACGACATCCTGAAGCAAGTTCTCCAGAGTAGTCATCCCTGCTAAGTTCCCAGGATGGAGGGCTCCAGAGGAAGCACATTGGGGAAAAGCTGAGCATCCATCTCATTTAAAAACGCCAATGCCCATTACAGACATACTGAGAAATCCTATGTGAAGAAGGTACACAGTAGATAATAAATGTCTGGGATTCTGGGAACACCTATTGCCTGCTATGCTAGGGCTCCAGGCAACACTGGTTTCAGCATTTTAAAGCCAACAACCTCAAAGCTTGTGAGTCAAGCAAATATCAGAGTGGAAGTGATCATGGCCGTCATCTGCAAACCTCACAAGGTCCATTGCTTCTCCAGGCCAGCTACTCCCAGCTCAGTAGGAGGGATGTGGTAACTGAAAGCCAATACCTGGCACAGCAAATGGTACATGATAATCACTAAAGTTTATTTTAGGAAAACAAAATTGCCAATTGTGATCCAACTTGCAGAAAGCGAAAGCCCCCCCCCAAACCCTGGCTGGCAAGACAGAGTGGGGGAGGTAATTTTGAAGATCCATTCCTGTCTGTAAGGGACACAAGGCAAAGACAATGAGATGGCTTTGCACAAGCATCCTGTTGACCACAGCATGTCCATCCCACAATCCAGGATCTCTCCCTCCCTTCTTCCTTTTCCTCTCTAGTTTCTTCCTACTGAAAGCATTTCAGTAACGATGACCGACAAAGGGTTGAGGGAGGACCAAGTTGATTTACAGTCAAACAGTTCCAAATAGCTGCTCAGACAGGTGCCAGCTACCAGAACGACTGGGCCACTACCGATCACAGTACCAATGACATGCTCAAAATATCTATCTTGTGAAGTCATTTTTTAATGAAGACTAATGTATGCAACAAGCCAAACAATGGGGAAAATAACCATCCAAACAACACAACTAAAGCCATGAACGCAGTGTTGGTGAACAGCTTAGTGTGTACTGGAACTTAACTGGGAAGAGGTGCTGGTTGGACACAGGCATTCTTTGTGTCATGTGACACATGTCCCGTGTCGACATTTCACAATTTAGTTAAGGGGAAGATAATTCCATTTTAATCCAGTGCCATGTTAGTAACCATAATACAGTTCTAGACCTCCAATCAGCGAAATGGAAGATGCAATCCTTGAGGCTTGCCTTCATGTTAAAGGTTAACTGTTTCCCAAGTCAGTTTTTAGGAGACACTTTTAATAAATTCCAACAAAACAGAAAGCAGGTCTCTCTCTTCTGACTAGGTACACCCATGTGGTCTGCTGGTACCTCCCTTGGAAAGATAACTGCCTGCCTGCTTTCTCAAACCTGGCCGCTGTTCCCTTTAACTGATATATAAGCATGCAAAGATGGCAGGGTTCTTCTGGAAGATGCTACAGAAATGTTCCTGGCCAGGTCTGAGCCATGGCCTGGTACAGCCAAGATGCCCAAATACTAACAAGCAGAGTCACCCTGTGGAACACTGTCGATTTGCTCCAGGGTTTCTGAATTTCACACTTAATTAAGGAGAAAGGGACCCTGGTGAGCCAATTGCATGGGAAAGAAATCATCCCTCAGAGCCAGTAAGATCAGAGTGGCCACCACCACACTCTGCAACTGGGGTCCATGAAGACGGCCTTCCAGGAAGACAATGCCACAGCACAAATGGAGACATTTAAGTATCCAGGCCCCACAAGAGAATCTGGGGACTGAGGGAGTGTGTGGTGTGCAGTGTGGTGTGTGTGTGTGTGTGTGTACATGTGACAGTGCACGCATGCATATGTGTGTAGGAGCCAGAGCTTTACATTGGTTAGGTGTCCTCCTCCACTGTTTGCCACCTGAATTTTTGAAACAATCTCTCGCTGAACCCGGAGCTCACTGATTCAGCTAAGCTTCTGGCAGCGAGACCCCGGGATCCTCCTGTCTCTCTCCCTGCTGCTGGGACTACAGACAGGCACCCCCATGCCTGGCTTTTTCCATGGGTAGTTCTGAGCACCAGAACCCAGGCTATCATGCTCGTGTATAGCAAGCACTTGACCAGCTGAGCCATTCTCGCAACCTCACTGTGTGCTATCTTAGCATTAGTTTAATATGCGTCAATTGGACGTCACAAGCAGACTAGCAAATGTTCAAACTTTCACGAGGAACACAGAAAAGACTGTAGTGTAGTCAGTGAACTGGAGCAATGCATGCATGGGTCCGAGGCTGAGGAAGGGGAGGGGGGGCTTTCCAACAGGCATGTCCAGTGATGAGCAGATTGGCTTGGTAACAATGACAGAATTTTGTTCAAGATTTCTATTAGGTACTGTCTTTCTGGAACCTGTCCACCTTCCTGTCATGAACTTGACTTCCATCCACCCATGAAGTAGATACAAAGGCATCCCTTGTCACAGGCTGGAGAACTCGGAGCCTGCTCAGGTTTTAGCCACGCACTATGGAACTGTCTTCCTCAATGTGCCCAGGCAGAAGTGGGGTGCGCTGGCAGACCCCTCCCAGCTACCCCAAGAGATGAACAGACACTGAGGTTCTAAACCATGGTCCCAGTAAGAGGGTGTGTGGCACACAGGAAATGCCATGGTTTGGGGTCGCTCAGCTGAGTTGCAGGGTTATGGGGAGTGACTTAACTCACCAAGCTACAAAGTCAGGCAAATACCTACATCCTGGAGCTGCTGTGAGGACAGAAAAGCATGTATAATATCTACCAGAAGAAATTTCCCATCTCTCTTATTTTTCCCCAGGAAAAGAATGTCTTTCAATAGAGCTCTTTCTCTGTGCATCTGTCTTCACACACACACACACACACACACACACACACACACACACACACACACACACACACACAGAGAGTGGGAATGTTTCATAACCTTTGAGCAAATCACTTGTGTCCGTGCCTTGGTCTGCTAGCTGAAAAGTGGGAGTAACCGTGCGCATGTCTGAAGTCACGAGGCTCAGAGACATTGATGTGTGGGCACGGCACTCAGATGTGGCGCCAGGCACAGAGTAAGCGTGCTTAGTCAGTTAGACACACCCACAGGTGCTAACAATTATCTTACCATAAGGCTCTTCCCTGCACGTCTGGGATTCTTGTCTTTCTGGTCCTGTCTCACAGATGTGCAGGGAAGGCTACGTTTTGGGACCCGTGTTCCTCCCGAAGCGCTCACCTGGGACAGCTGTCATCAAAGCACGAGAACGGAGACCGCGTGAGCCTGGACTGCCTGTGGTGGGCTTCCTCCTGGGCAGAGCGGGTGCAACCCCTCTCTGTGCCAGTTGGCACCTAGCTACATCTGAGGGACGGGTCAGCCGACCAGGCACGGTATCCTCCAGTGGAGGTGTGTGAAGCAGTGAGCCCCCACTTTCCGTGAAACAAGCACTCTTCACCTCTCCCCTCCCTCTCTCTCTCTCTCTCTCTCTCTCTCTCTCTCTCTCTCTCTCTCTCTC
>NC_022023.1:14088575-14122032 GCF_000317375.1 Microtus ochrogaster
ACACACACACACAGAAGCATGTACACGCCACACAAACCATACAGATGCAATGTGCACACTAGTTGAGGGATCAAGGGAGATACTAATGGGAGACGTGTACACACACACATACGTGTATGTACACACACACACACACACACACACACACACACACACACTGCACACCTTGCCTTGGAGCTGGTACAGTCATAGTTTCTCCCTCGGAAACATGGTACCGGCTCTCATTCCTGCTCAGGGCAGAGACATGGCCCCTGGCTTGGCAGGTTCCTACAGCCCGGTACTTCTTCAAAGGGTTGATGCATGCTGGTGAGGGAACTCAGAAATTTTGGATGCATCCTTCATGCTGCTCTCAATCCCCATTCCCTATAGGCAGATCAAGCAGTGCCGGTCAGGCTTCAGCAAGGACACGAGCCTCACACATACTGATGGGAATTTGCCACAGTCAGCACGGAGGGAGTCTGGGGCTGCACAGAAACTCAGATGCATTCCATGATGACAACGCCACAGGCCAAATGCAAACCTTGAAACAGACTCAGGGGTTTCCATTGTGCGAGGGAAAGTTTAAAGCAGGGGTGAAGCCCCTACATATGGCTGCCTCTCTGCTCCTCCCACTCCCCTGTCCTTCTTCTCTTAGACTTGCTCTTACGACCCCACCAGAGGTCTGGGGTTGCACATACAGCAGCCACAGTTGGTGATGGCCAACCATGACTTTCCAGCTCCTACCCTCTCTGTGGGATTGGTTCTCCAGCCTTACTCAGGCATCCATCCTGCTTCTCAGGCATCCTGCCAACTGCTGCTCTTCACCAGGACTCTAGGGCACCCTGGGCAGCCCCTTCTATCCATGTTTCCCCTCAGTGACCTCCTCCAGGTGTGCAACACCAACACCACCCTGCGGATTCCCAAGCCTGCTGTCTCGGCTGCAAGTCTGTCTACCTTCTGCTGTTGGTCCAACTGGTAACACCATGGCCACCTGCTGTGCCCTGGTCCTCTTATCTGTGCCCACTCCATCAGATAGAATAAGGCCAATCACTCCGCTCTCATTCTCAACTTCTCTTTACTCTTGCCACTGACTGTGTGGAGTCCCTGCCTTTGCCAACTTGTTCAGGCTGCTGCTACCTCTGCTGCCCATCATTCTGGCTCCAGTCACTCTCCCTGGCCATCCTGGTACCATACCATATTCTCTCCCACCCCAGGACCATCGCACACACTCCATCCTTGTGTGAGGAAAACTCTGATCCATCTCCTCGCTCAGCTAATTCCCTAGTTGTTCAGATTCAGATGCAGGGCCAAGTCTCAAGGAGGCCTGTTTCCAACCAGCCCCTCCCTCCCTGGTCTAGCTTTGCTCCCACTCTACCTGTATTCCTCCTGAGAAAGAATGAAGGTCACAGCAGTCCAGGTGAGCTACCAGGGCTGGGATGGCAGAGCCTCAAAGAGGAAAGATGATGATGATGTCACTGCCTCAAAATAATAGTGTGTCAGCCTCAAGCCTCAAAAACGGAAAACCCAAAAAAAACCCTTGGTCACCTGATCCTCCTACACTGAATGGGGAGAAAATTCTGAAGAGGGAAGAAAACACGGCTGGGATGGCTGGAAGTTTGCATGGCCTCTGTCACAGGAGCTTGTGATAGGACCTGTTGCAAAGGACAAGTGTCTGTCAACTCAGAGGACACAGGCCCCACAGAAGCTGGCGCTGCGTTCAGTTTCTCCAGCCATACTCCCGCTAAGAAACTAGACTAACTAGGTGCCTGTCCTTTGCTCAGGCTGCTGTCTGTCTGGATTATAAACACCATTTGCAACGCCTATTTTGAGCCACAGGCTGTGCTAGGAGCCAAACGGCAGCCAGAGATTTTTTAAAGGCCCCGTTGAGACTGAGCATGAAACCGGCTGGGCATTTCACACTGAGTGCTGCTGGTAGTGAAAGACAGGAGGTCCTGTGCTCTGGGGATGCCAGGGAAGGTTCCAGAAGGCTTTCTGAAGGAGGTTACCCTTAGGAAAACCCTATCCATGGACTACAGAGGCACAGCAGAAGTTCTTTCCTGAATGCCCCAAGCATACCCCATATCAGTCACCTTCGAAGGGTACGCCTTCTGGGTCACTTTTAGTCACTGGAACATTCTGGAAGTCTTTGACCCCAAATTGCCACTCTCAAACAGATTCATTTATCCCCCCCCCCAAGTCCAACGTGACACTCTTGTCTGTGCTCAGGGTTACTCATTGCAACTGATGGTAAATATGGAAACAGAAATACCAGCCCCCACTCCACCTGCAAAGATCCCCCCGGGAACGCTGTCCCCCACTACAAAGAGGTAAATGCGTGCTTGCTAGCTCCTAGATAGTCCTGCTAAGCTATACACACACATCAGAACATCAGCCTGGACTAAGGGATGCAGGCTTCACCACAAGACATACAGCGTATCTGGCCCACGGTGCAGCATCCAGCTACAGGCTGGATCACTTCAGATCCAGCCATGCTGTGTTGGATTCCTATAAAACAGAGCAGGCAGGGAAGGCCTGGGAAGATGTGAAACTTGAGAGTATTAAGATGAAAGGAAGAGGAGGGATGCAAAAAGAAGGCATTCTGCTCTCCTCCTCCCTATCCATGGAAACCCACATAGGAGAAAACAGCCCTAGATCTTCACACGGAGAAAACCAACCACATGCAAACTTTCACAGTACAAACACATGGACTTATCTTCATGATCACTCAAATAAATAAACAGCCCAAAGGCTCTCCCCACGGGTGGAGAAGAGGAAGGAGGATGCTAAGCAAAGAAAATGCTCCCTCCACACCCATCTCTCCCAGAGCGACACTCCTCACAGATAACACATCAAACGCTCCAGCCCTACCTTCGCAGAGGGTTGAACAAAGACCTTTCTTCCTTGTGAACAACACCTTCTTAGGAGAATGTGCTGCCCGGGTAAGAAAAAAAAAATGTCAGAAACCTCTGGGAGCAACCGCGCTGCATTTGTATTCTGCTCAGAAAATGTCATCACAGATCTGTTTACCTTAACTGTGGACCATGATTCAGCCGTGACAACTGTCTTGCATACTGATCAATTTATTTGCGGCACAATTTCCAGTGTTAACTGCTTAGGTTCTGAAAAACTGGATACTTGGATTTCTTGTGCAGCTGCGACACATAAAGGAAGGATCTCGCCTGTTACCAAAACATTTCAGTGAGAGACTAGGAAGGGTTTTTCTTGAAGAGTGGGGAAGGGAGGGTCCCTTCCTCTTCCCAATAGAAGGCAAAGCTCAGGATCCTCCTCAGGGTGGGATGTTTGCAGCACAATGCAAGGAAAAAAGAATGTTAGCAGGGCATACAGGGCTCTGCATCCAGGTTTTATTTGTCAGGATTTAACCGGCTTTTGGGACCCTTTGTAAGACGTACTCATCCACAGGCGGATGAGCCAGGCTCTGCTGTAGGGCAGGAGGTGGCAGAAATGGGAGGGGTTGTGACTTGAGGCCAGGAGAGCAGGCAGAAGTAAAGCCCTGATCTCTCGGGCAGCAATCATCCCAGACTGGACACTGGCCTCTCCTAGCAAGCAGGTCTTAGCCTTGGGGACAGGAAACAGGCTGTGCAGAATGGGGAGAGACCCTCCCTCCTCAGCAGGCAATGGTGGATCCCATTTCCTCAGGCCCCACTGTGCTCTGAAATACTGATGTCAGTATACTTGGTTCTCAACAGTGTTCATGCCCATAAACTAGCTTCTTTTACCTTCCTTCTGGCTGAATGCCAGGGTCTCTCTGCTAAACTCTATGCTTTTCATTTTTGAAAATTTGCTCCATATGATATATTCTAATCATGTTTTTCTCCTCTCCCATCTCCTCAGATCCTCCCCACCTCTCTACCCACACAATTTAATGCTCATTCTCTCTCCAAAAATAAAATTAAAAAATGAAAACCAAAACAATAAGACAAAAATTACCAAAATGAAACAAAACACACACACACACACACACACACACACACACACACACACACACACGAAGTCTGTTATGTCTTAGACAGCTACTCTTGGGCAACAGGCCTGCCATAGAGTGTGGTTGATATATCTGGTAACACTCCACTGCAGAAAACTGATTCTCTCTTTCCTATCAGGTTATCAATTGCAAATGGCTTCTTGGTTAGGGGTGGGGCTTTGTGTCCATTGTCCCTTCTCCGTGTGGGACTTCATCTGGTGTGAACCTGTGCAGGACTTGTGTGTGCGGTCATAATCCTGTGTGCATCGGTCCTGTCTGTGTCTGGAAGAAGCTATTTCCTCTAGCTGTTTCCTTTTCTCCAGCTCTTAGAGTTTTCCCAACATCTCTTCTCCGTAGATCCCTGAGCCTTGAGGGGGGAAGGGTTTGATGAAGCAAAGTCTCTCACTCAATGCACATTTAGACTTCTTATTATTTTCAGCAGCAGAGGTGCAGAAGAGGATCAGAGACACTAAACAAAAACCACAGGTCTGAGCAGAACGGGGCATCTTCCCACAAAGGGTCTTACTCCTGAGGCACACCAGACCTCCCAACAGCCAGGGACCTTCAGAGAAAAACTGGGGTTATTGGCCATGTAGAAGACAGGCCAGGACACCTGGTGGGGAAGGTTTAAAGTATACAGGACAGATTGTTGCCAGAGGGCCTCCATCCTGGCTAAAACCCAGGCTGAGGTTTACCAAGGCCTAGGCCTAGGCAGTCTGGACAGGAAGGGAGGTGAAAGCACAGAGTGTGGGGAGCTGGTGGGAGACCTAGCAAAGGAGAAAGCTCTGCTTCTCATACTTGGAAGTTTAAGAACCTCAAAGGAGACAAAGTTCAGATGCTGTGAGGAACAGAACACACGTGAGGAAGAGTCTGTCAGCCTAGAGTTACAGTCTTTGAGGAAGAGGAGGAAATGAAGCCATCCTCAAACACCTGAGGAGACTCCCTGACGAATCACAAGAGACCTATTTCCTCACAATGCTGACAAACATGGAGGGTGAGGAACAGAAGGAACGACAGCGTCCACACTTTGCCTGTCCAGAGACAGTCTAAGGCCGACCAGATACCAAACGAGTGAACGTGCCTGACATAAAGAGAAAAGCGAATAAATCAGGGAATAGCCAGACAGATGAAAGTCATTCCGCGGTTATCACTATTCAAAGAATAATCTTATAGGCAAGTATTAGAGTAAGTAATAAGAACAGGATGCAAAGTCTTAGGTGAGTGTGTTTGTCAAGGATCCACCAGATTCAGCTTCAACCACTCTATCTGCCCAAATACGACTGGGCAGCTTTAGCTTCTGAGTCTTGCTTTGAGTGTTGAATGGTGCCCAAAGGGGTCTATATGTGATTCTAGGTTTTCTTCTCTTTCATTTAAAAAGAGGAGAACACACTTCCTTTCTCCTGTCCTTTATCTTCACGGAGACTCCAGCCACTCTGGCCACTGTTATTTCCACTCGCTCACCAGGGTCCCTCCCCTCCAGGCTGACCCTCTGAGGATATCACGTCACCTGCTCTGAGCTCATCTCTAGTCTGTGAGGTCTGGGCAACGGTGAAGTCTTTAGGAGGTGGGATCTAGTGTAAAGAAGTGACATCATTGGGAGGGGGTGGGGCTGATGGGAATATTAAGACCGTCTGGAAGGAACTGGAACTGGGGTAAATGTCTCCACGTGCACTACAACATGGCACAAACACGCTCCCAGTTAGGTATCCACACCCATGGGGCAGGGGTGATGGAGCAGTAGGTAGGAGCATGTGTTGCTTCTGGAGAGAGCAGGAGCTCAGTTCCCAGCACCCACATCAGGCAGCTCACAACCACGTGGAACTCCAGCTTCAAGCCAGCGGATGCACTTTTCTGGCCTTCAAGGGCACTCAGATGCATGTGCACATGTACATACCAACACAGAAAAAAAAAAATGAACATCAAGGAAACAGTACGGCCGGGCGGTGGTGGCGCACGCCTTTAATCCCAGCACTCGGGAGGAAGAGGCAGGTGGATCTCTGTGAGTTTGAGACCAGCCTGGTCTACAAGAGCTAGTTCCAGGACAGGCCCCAAAGCTATAAAGAAACCCTGTCTTGAAAAACAAAAAAAACAACAAAAAAAAAACAAACAAACAAAAAAAAAGAATGCACCTTTCCAAGGAAAGGTCTTTTTGGACTTTCCATGTCTTTCATAGGATAAACTAGCAATCATTTGTCATGCTTGTTCTGCCAAAGATTCTCAAAGAGTGAAACCTCCAAAATCACCACACCTATAATAAATCGTTGTCAGCATGGGAATTATTGAGACGACAGAGAGAGACAGAAAAGCAGAATATATTAGGGAACTATAAAGTGGCTCCAATTTGCCCCGTTTCATCATAACACTCAGCAGCAAACACACACCTGCTAAACATCACAGCTTGTATCTTACTCAGCATAAGAACATCTAACAGGGCAGTGCCAAAGACCACTGTTGTTTACACAGAAATATAATTTCTGCAATGTGAGTACCACTAGTAAGTGACAATAAAAATAGTAGCAATACTCATGCTTATTCAAACGTCAGATTGTCATTCAGTCCTGTCACATCTGGCTTCAGCCTGGATCACAGGCACATTGACTTGGAGGTTCCACTACCAGCAGTTAAGTCAAACTGAATTAATTCAATGCACATTCAATATGTGCTCGTGCAAGGAGAAAAATATATTCTCTCTCTCTCTCTCTCTCTCTCTCTCTCTCTCTCTCTCTGTCTCTCTCTCTCCCCCTCTCCCCCTCCCCCTCATATGTGTGTGCAAGCCTGTGCAGTACACTACAAATGGAACAAAGCTAGCATATTAATGTTAAGATTACATATGAGTTTTACTTCCACTTACTCTCTATTATCTCCAAGTTGTTAGAACATAAAATGCAATATTCCTGTTAGGAAAGAATGCAAACGATGGGGCTGAGTGATTTTTTTTTCTAGTTGCACTTATTCTCTATTATCTCCAAGTTCTTCATGCATTCTCATGCATAGAATGCAATATTCTTGTCATGAGGACACAAGGCAAATGGTAAAGCTGGAGATAAATGTGAGCACCAGGATGCTGGAAGCTGGAGGCAGGGGGAGTGTCACAGGAGCCAGTAGGTAAGAAATCGTGCAGCCTCCCGCGGCTGAGCTAACACCCACCAGGAAGGGGGTGTGCTGGGAAGATGCAAGTCAGAATTGAAAGACAAAGTGTCTATTGAGTTCCAAAGAGGTACCAAGACTGAGCAGACTCTGGAGCCCTTACACGGCGTTGTGAAAACAGCAGTGTTATTCCCGTGTTCTAGGGGAAATGGTGTTTGGTATATTCTGATTAAGACATGTTGTAGTAACTGTGCGTGATAAACAGTCTGACCAGTCCACAACCCAAATAATCAGGAACCAGAAGGAATGGGAAGGAAAGACTCTCAAGGTGAAGGAGATGAGGCTCCAGGAGACCAGGAGATCCATTTCTTAAGGTCAAGGAGATGCTGTTACCAATTAGAAGTCAGGACAACAGTAAGGGTACCCAGAAAAGTGTGCCACACACATTCTAGAAGTGACTACGTGACTCAGTCCAACTTTATGGGGTTTCATGGTCAGAAATGCCCCGGGGGGGGGAGGGTAGCTGCTGTTGAGAACCAGAGAGAAGTTGCCCAAGAGAAGAAGCTGAAAAAGCAGGGTTTTGCCCTGAGGTTCCAGGACAAAAGGAGGCCCCTGAAAGGACTGTGTAGGTTCAGCGGCCCCTGCCTCTCTGGAAGCAGCAACCGGCCAGATAATGGGTGGCTTTCCTCAGCAGGATTCACTGTGCCTTAAATACTAGAGCCTGGGGGAGAGGGTTTACTAAGCAGTAAGAACAAAAGCAAGCAAGCAAACAAAAGAAATGGTGTTCCATCCACTCAACCTCCACAAACCAGATTGGAATGAGAAGTCAGAGCAAAGGGACCTTGGGAAGGGGTGGTGGGGAGTCCTGGACCAACATTCAGAGAAACTGGAGGATGAGAGTGGAGGCCCAGGGTTGTGCAGCTCCGATCACACGGCCACACAGGTCATTGACTATATGGGTGAACACTGTGGCATTGTGAACTCCTTGGGAGTGGAACTTCAGAGACAACAGTGGGCGTGAGACAACAAAGATTTGCCTCGCTCCATCCTTCACCTAGACTTACAAATCCAGGCGCCACTTCTCAGGAGCAGCAGGACTTGGGAGAAATAAAAGATGGGGTCTGGAGAGGATGGCCCAGGAGTTAACAGAGCTTATTGCCTTTGCAGAGGACCTGGTCATGTCAGAGGACCGTCACATCTGTCTAACTCCAGCTCCTGGAGATCTGACACCCTCTTCTGATCTCCGCCAGCACATGTGGGTGCACATACACAATTACAAATCAATATAAGTCTTCTGCGTTTGGATGGCTCTGGACATAGGTCCGTCTGCTCCTCCACCCCCACCTGCCTTCTACCAGGACTTCAGAAAAGTCCACGGAAGATGCACTGGCTGGTTTTGTGTGTCAAATTGAAACAAGCCAGAGTCATCATTGAGGAAGGAGTCTCAGCTGAGGAAATGCCTCCATGAGATTCAGCTATAAGGGATTTTCTCAATTAGCAATCAATGGGGAAGGGTCCAGCTCACGGATGGATGGGTGGGTGGTACCATCTCTGAGCTGGTAGTCCTGGGTGCTATAAGAAAACTGGCTGAGCAAGTCACAGGAAATAAGCCAGTAAGCAGCTCCCCTCCGTGGCCTCTGCATCAGCTCCTGCCTCCGGGATCCTGCCCTGTTTGAGTTCCTGTCCTGACTTCCTTCAGTGATGAACAGCAATGCTGAAGTATAAGTCAAATAAACCCTTCCTTCTCAACTGGCTTTTGGTCCTGGTGTTTCATCGCAGCAATAGAAACCTGAACCAAGACAAAAAAAAAAAAAATCTCCACCCAGGCAATCTTTTCATCCTTTGTAACGGTTGAGGTCAACTTTACTAGACTGACACCACCTGAGAGTCTCAGTCTGGGCATGTCTGCGAAGGTGTTTCCAGAGAGGAAGGATAGACCCACCCCCAAACGTGGGGCCCATGAGCTGGTGTTGTGTCCTGAATAAAAAAGAAGAAAAAGGAAGCTCCAGTACTCCTCTCTCTGCTTCCTGACTGCAGACACAGGGCTTCCGTTCTTGCCCTACAGTTCAATCCACTTCTTCTGTCACCTTTGCTACCATTAGGGACAGCAGAGCCAAGACAAGTCCTCCTCTTCCTAAGCTGCTTTTGACAAGTGTCTTGTCTCAGCCGTGAGAACAGTCACGAATGAGCTGGAATGGATCCCCTTCTTAAGCCTACTCAGTCTGTTCCCTTGCTCCTCTTCTTGTCCTACCCCCTCCTCCTCCTCCTCCTCCTCCTCCTCCTCCTCCGTCCCTCTCCACCCCTTCACATCCTGCTGCTTTCTTGATACTGTTGCCTCTACCCCTGAGCCGCGCGCTCCAATTCTCTCGGTCCTCTGCTCCATGCCTCACTTCCATGTTCTGACATCTTTGTCCCTCTGGCGCTCTCTGATTCCTGGGCATGGCTTTTCTATTCCCTCCGACAAAAGCACCAAGGAATGAACACAAACTCTGCAGGTCCTTCCTGTTGTCCTTCCTGCCCGGGTCACTCTTCTCTGCCTCGTCTGTCCCTCTAACCTTTACCTACGGCTTCAAGTTGGCCACACAGCTGCCTGCCGCTGTTCAACTCCAGGGAAAGATGCGTGTCAATAAAAGACATTTGCATAGCGAGACAGTAGGAAAGGCAAATTCGTTATTCTCTCATTATTCAACTAGAGAAAGGCTTCAATGCAGAAATAGTGTAAAGCCAGAAAAACAGCCTATCATACCATAAGCACAATTCTTCTCAGAGAATGTCTTTTCTAAAAAGGAAAAAAAAAAATTAACATTTTCCCCTGTTTACACAACAATTGATTAAGTAAATCACATATCTCTCCATAATACAAAATTCTCTTTAGGAAGTCTTATGAAGCAAAGCGGTTTCCTTGTTGAAGAATATATTCCTTGATGACTACATTCATCCATCAATACACAAAACCATTTTGTGCTACATTTTAAGCAGCGAATTACTCTACAAATATAAAACATGCAAAAATAGTATAAACTGTTTACACACGAAGCCTTAGAATGGCTTCTCTTGTTTGCGCGGTTAAAGGTATTCGACCCTGCGCATCATAGACCAAATGGGCTCTGTCGGCTACGGCTCAATGTCTGCTCTTGTATTTTGATGTCAGATATCCCCCACAGACTCCCGTGTTCGAATACTTGGTCTCTTGTTTGCAGTACTGTCTTCAGAGTAGGGGGATGTGGGGGCCTCACTGGAAGAAGTGGATGGCTGGGGTCAGACCTGAAGTTTTATAACTCAGGCTAAGATTCCTATCTAAAATTTGCAGCCTTTTCCACCACCTCGATGCCAGGTTCGAAGTCGCAGCTGTATTCTTCCATCACAGTGAAGCCACCTGTCACCATGCCCTCCAGCACCATTGTCTTCCTTAGGGTTTCTGTTGCTGTGACCAAACACCATGACCAAAAGCAAGTTGGGGAGGAAAGCATTTATTTGGTTTACACATCCGCATTGTTGTTCATCACTGAAGGAAGTCAGAGGAACTCAAGCCAGGGCAGGATCCCACAGAGTGAAGATGGACAAATGCATCTACACTGGCTTCGGCAGATGACAGGCACGGAGGAGGGGGTTAGAGTAATTCCCTGTCCCACCCCAACACACTACATTCCTAGTACCTCCACATGCCACCAACTAGGAAGCTCCCAAACCTGTGCACGTAATCCCCATGACTCAGGCATAACTGATGAAGTCCCTCGCTGTTTGGGATGAACTCCATCTCGAGTCCCTCTTTGCTTCCATCCTGGTTAGTTTAAGTTGCCAATTCAACAGTTTAGAATCACTTGAAAGTCTCAACCCGAAGGGACTGCCCAGATCAGACAGGCTGCCGCCACATATGTGAAGCATGTTTGACTGACGATTGAAACGAAGGTCCCCTATCACTATGGGTAGCACCATCCCTAGGCAGAGGATCCTGGGCTATGTAAGAAAGCTCACTCAGCATAAGCCAGTGAGTGAGCCTGAACAGCCACCCCACCCCCACCCCCTTGTTCCTGCTCAGGGTTCCTGCCCTGACTTCCCGCTGTGATGGCAGTGTAAGCTTAAGTAAACCCAGTCCTCCCCTAAATTGCTTTTCGTCATGGTGTTTATCATAGCAACAGGAAAACAAACTGGAACCCTCTCCAGGGGTCAGAGATGGGACTTAAAGTCCCAGCCTCTCCTGCCAAGGTCTACCTGGTAAACAGTTCTCATTCTGGAGTTACCAGAGTCCCAGCCACGAGTCAGTCCTATAATTGGCATACAAAGGACACTTTTACCCCTCTAAGGATGCCAAAGGAAACAGGAAGACCAAATACATATTTAATAGCACATACTGAATAGCGCACACTTCGGCTACGCCGTGTAGATGGATGATCTAGCTCATTGCACACTGCAAAATGTTTTCATCTGCTTCTAGATCCGGAGGGCGGATGAGAGGGTGATGACGAGAGAGAGGGAATGGATGTTGGGAGCTGTGTGTTTAAAGGGCTCATGGTATCTGCTGCCTTTGACACTGTTCTTCCTCTCTCCTGCAGGGGGCAGGATTCACCCTTGTTAAATCAAGAGATCCACTTCAAAGACCTTGGAAGGCAAAGCTGAGAACCTACAGGCTTCTCTAAGACCAGGGTGTTCTTTGGGCATCCATTTCCACACAGTGGTGGTAGTTTACAAGCACCTGAGGTCGTTCCCACCCAGGCAAACGTGACATTGTAGTTAAGAACATAGGCCAAGAATGCTGGGACCTCATCTAGGTTCTTTGCTATCTTGCCCAGATAGTTGGGTACGAGGCTGGCTCCTTCCACATGTAGTAGACTATACATTGCGCCTACACTTGGGCCTCATCAGAGGGTGTCAATGACATTGTTAGTAAGGGCATGGGAGAGCATGGAACATCACTTCCACACTGGCCCGTAAAGGTGCTCAGAGAGAGGAGATACCTTCTTGTTGAGAAGAGCGCTCAACCCAGACTATGGTGAGGATGCCACTGGGACCACATTGCCAAAGCAGCGAGCCTCTTGAGCACTGCTCAAATTGGCCATTTCCTTGCTGGGATAACAATTATTAGCTAAAGCAACCTAAGGAGGAAACAGTTTGTTTTGGCTCAAAGTTTGGAGGTGTAGTTCAAAATGGCAGGGAAGGCACGGTGCCCAGGGTGGCAGGGGTGTGAGACAGCTGGTCCCATGGTGTTCACAGAGGAAGCAGCAAGAGAGATGAATGACGGGTGTTCGGCTCGCTGTCTCCTCTTACACAGTCCAGGACCCCAGCTCCTAGAATGAGGTGATGACATTCCAGATGGGACCTGCATTTTCGGTTAACACCCTCCCACTTCTCTAGAGGTGTTTTTATAGTGAGTCTAAACACAGTCAGGTTGACAATGAAGATATAGAGGCTGTCTCCTCAATAAAGAAGACTCTGCAAAAGCTGTATGCAAACCAATAAGCAGCCCAAACCTGTGACACACAGAAGCACCTCGCCAACAAGGGTAGACCCCAGCTGGACTGCCGGGTCCTGTGCCCTCCTTCTGGTAACAACACTGAGATCCTTATTTGATTGACACATGCCCCTTCTTTCTCTTGGTCCTTGGGATCCAGATACATCCGCACCCAGGAGATCCTCCCAGTGCACCCCCAAATCTAACCACTCAGAGAACGTAACTTTTGACCAAAGACTAGCTTAGGGATGTCAGTTGGCCCTCCTATCTAGGATCTCTGCTGGAATTCCCAGTGATGAGATGTAACTGGGCCACAACCTAGGGGGACCTGCCAGGGAATGAAACTAACTTGAGGAAGGTGGGCAGAGCCAAATGCCTCTCTAAGCATCAAGTTTTATGGTTTATTTAATCTAGTTTAATATGGGCTTTTTTTTTTAGAGATAGGATACTGGAAGATTATGATATTAATGTTCTCTCTCTCTCTCTCTCTCTCTCTCTCTCTCTCTCTCTCTCTGAGAGAGAGAGACCTAAACTCACATATTCAATAAACATGAACTGCTTCTACAATATTTACAGAATATTACTATTAGTATGGACAGAAATCTCACTAATATCTCAGATATTAGCATATATCTTAGTGATAGAGACACATGATAATATTGTATGGCTAAAACTTATTCCAGGACTAAACAGCAGTACCACCTGGCCCACAGGGCATCTGTTCAACACCCCCAGTGCAGGCACAGAAGGATACAGAGCACCCAACTCTGGATATGTTATTTTTTCCTACATACAATACCCATGATAAGTTCAACCTATAAATCAGGCACAGCAAGAGATCAGCAATAACTATATCATAGTAAATCTTGTAAGTTGACGATTCTGGAAATTTTCACTTAATAGTTTCAGATCCTATTGGTTCTTAGTAACTCAGAAAGCAAAGCCATCCGTGAGAAAACTGCCGTTCACACTGGGAAAGACACCCACAGCCTAAATAACAGACAAGGGTTCAGCCTAACAGCGGATGGAAAAGGACATTGACATAACCAGTACTGTGACTCAGAATGACATAAGTGTCCTTAGTGATGTCCTCAGGATGGCCACTGTTCAGATCACATGAAGGGGGAATGTTTAACCACTTGTGAAATGGTCTCAGATAAGGGCAGTGGTGACGATGGTAGCCATATTCCTGGCCATGGACTCTGCAAGGTGCTGAACTAAACAAGCCATGTGCATCATCTCATTGACCCACGCAGCTCTCCTGTGAGCAAGGGATCATTGTTGACATTTTACAGGTAAAGAAGTCAAAGTACAAGGCCGATAAACGTGTGTGAAGTCACACGTGGCCAGGTGAACAATCCAGGCAAACCAACACACACGTCTAAAGCAAAAGACCGTGCCTTCTAGGCACAGAACACAAAATGCAAACACAACCTTAGGATTACAGTCTCTTTAAATATGTTTCATTTTATCAGAAGGTGCAGGATCAAAAATGCTAGGAATTCTAAATAGACAAAAAGTTGTACACAAAAGTTTGACTTTTCAGGCCCAGGGAGTTGGCTCAGTGGGCACAGTGCTTATAATTGATGGCTGTCGTGTTGCCTATGCATAGCATTGAGGGGGAAGAAAACATGGACAGCTAGATCCTAGGCGCTCGCTGGTCAGCCAGCCTAGCCGAAAAGGCATTCTACATGTTCAGGGAGAGACCCTGCCTAAAAAAATAAGATGGGGAATGACAGAGGAAGACATTCAACATCGACCTCTGGCCTCCACGCATGCACACGCTGGCAATCATGCACACATTACACAAGCAGACATCCAGAAAAAGACAACTTCTCCATGCAAGCGAATATCTAGAATTACAGCACAATTAGGATTATCGTATATGATTTCCTTGCTTAAGTTAATAAATCATAAAGAATTTTCTCCATCAATAAAAATGAGACTGCCTTAATGTTTAATTGGCAAGCCATTAAAGGCTATTGTACATATAAGCCAGGTGCAGGGGTCAAGGCTATAGACCCAGATACTCGGGATGGCAGTGGACCACTTCAACACAGGAACCCGGGACAGCCAGAGCAGCATAGCCCTTGTCTCAAAAAAGGGCTCTAAAGAAATGATGCACTTGAAAGAGAGAAAGATGAGGTATGCGGGAGGCTTTGAAGGGAGAAAAGAGACAGGGTAAATGGTGAAATTACAGTCTCAATTTTTTTAAAAAAAAAGTGTTGTAGATGCTGGAGCCATGGCTTAGTGGTTAAGAGAGCCTCCTGCTCTTCTAGAGGACCTGAGTTTGGCTCCCAGCACCCACAACAGGTGGCTCACCACCACCTGCAACTCTAGCTCCAGGAGACCTGACATCCTCTTCTGGCCCACCACCATCTGTAACTCCAGCTCCAGGAAACCAGACACCCTCTTCTGGCCTCTGCAGAGGCCCCCTACACATGTGACATTTACACACAGAGACACATATGTAGAATAAAAGTAAGCATAAATCTCCCCTTTAAAATGCTGCATATCCAAGCGCTGTGGGTCTGCTTTGTCCTTATTGGACACCCGGATTCAGTTACTTGTTGTAACTGTTAAGACTCCTTCTACCTTTGTAAACGACGCTGTAAAACACTTTCCTGAGAGATTACTTGGAACTGGGATGCATGCCTGAGAGCCAATGGGCACACCTGACGCCTGAATCATGTCTGTACACACACCACCATCAAAGCAAGGCAGGGATCTGCATCCCACCACCAGCAAACAGGCAGACTTCCCAAGTATGCCAAGGTCACCATGCTGCTGAGTCCCTACCAAGAGGACCCCCCATCCCCCAATGCACTTGTTTCATCCTCCACGCCTTCAGTTACTACTGGATCTAAGTGGAATTTTATGAACTATACCTTTTGTTGCTTTTGAATTGTCTACTTCTGTATTTCAAAAATGTTTCCTTGTGATCTGTCTTCCTGTAACTGTTTTACATACACGCTCACACATACATACTTGTATACACACATATGTGAAAGATTGATTCTTAACTACCATATAGTTTTAAAATACTTTCCCCATTGCCATTTAACTTGGCCTAAATGAATCTTTAAAATATAACTTGTGAAAAAAAATTAGGACACATCAAATTTCCTCCATAATAAATAAAATGTCTATACAACTGAAGTCAGAAGTGGAATCCAAAATATATTTTAAATATCTCTTACCAACCACAATTGAATCTATTTTTAATCTGTCATTTTTTTCTTCCTAATGCGTAAATTTTAATCCATTCATAGCGACTATTTACATATCAGACTCATTCCCATCGGTTCTCATTTGCTACCTCGTTTCCCAGGTCTTTTTTCCCCTGAATTGTTCATACTGTGTTGAGGACAGGGAGTTCCAGACTTCAGTCTATGACTTCTTTGCCCTACTAATTTAAGGTGATTTATATGCACTATTGATTATTCTAGAAATATTATTATGCACACTACAGCAAAAGGTAGGAGTCCAGAACCACGCGGCTTTCCCTCTGGCCACACCACACAGCGCGTGTCGTTGTTATTGAGAGTCAAAGGACGTTGATCTTTATTCTCGTGTTCCCCGTTTTCTTAGGCCATCCCTCCTTCTTGCATCTGAAAATTCCCAGCGAGGTCACTTTTCATCTTCTACAAGTAGAATTAATTGTTAGGCTCTCATTTAGCAGGGCCCTTGGTTCTCAATTTTATGAACATGTTTTTACTTTCTTCTCTTTCCTGAAAGACGAATTATCTATGCACAGGGGTGGAAAATGCAGGCTAGTGGCAGAGGTCTGGCCTGTCCCAGGTTTGGTCTCCAGCACAGTCATCCCCTGGCTTCCACTGTGGTTGCTGAGAAGTGGCTGGTTACTCTACCTTTGCCCCCGAGACGGGTTCCCTGTTGCTGAGGCTCTTAAGCTTGTCTCTGTGTCTGATACTTTCACTACATTTGATTTGGGTTCCGATGTCCTCATTATTTATCTCGCTGAGGATTTACTGTCGTTCCAGAAGCTGTTTGTTTTAGTTTCATTTCCTGCCGCTGTGATAAAATTTTCTTAAGAGACAAAAGGGATTCTTTGAGTTTATAATCCCCGGTTACAGCCCATCACTGTGGGGAATTTCAGACAGGAACTTCAAACAGCTAGTCATGGCCATGCCAAAAAAAGAGAGAAACGAATGCATGCTTGCTGGTTAGCGGTTCCACGTGACTTCTCCATGCATACCGTTTTCAGCACTCTGCCCAGGAATGGTGTCACTCACAGCAGGCTGGGTGTTCCCACATCAGCTAACTTAAGTAAGACAATTCTCCCCACTCAGGAGTGCCCACAGGCCAACCTGATGCAGTCAATCCCTCACTGAGATTATCCCAACCATCACACATCATACAAACTAAAGCTCGAAGCCACATGAACACTGCAATTACCTGAAGCATTCTTTTCATCATTTCTAACTCCGCCACCGTGCTGGATTCTTTGTAGTTTTTTTTTTTTCTTCTGTTTGTTATTTGGTTTGTTTGTCTGACCTGGTCTCAGGTCTCCCAGGGTGTAGTGTAAGTCATCCTTGGCTTTCTGGTCCTCCTGTCTCTGTCTCCTTAGTGTGTTCAGATCACAATCGTGTGCCACCACACAGGGTTTAGTGCACGTGGGGCAAGTACGACCAACTGAGCGACACCACTGAACCCCTCTGTAATTTCCTTCATCAGGCTTTCTAAGTCATCAATTCTCCATTTGTCTGTGTTTGGTATCTAACACCACTGTTTACTATACTTATTTTCTTCAGTTACAAATTCCTGAAAACTGAATTAAGTGACAATCAGTCTTAAGAGAGGGACTAATGCTTGTTTCTAAGTTATATAAGCTATCCAAGGCTCAAGGTGGCACAAATGACCCCAGGGAAAATGTGTACCTTTCCCAAAGATGAGACTGTGCTCAAAGGGTCAAAGGGTGGTTTAATTTGATGGGTAAAATGAAGCAATTAGATGTGGTGTGCACTCAACTGTCGACAAACATCACAACCATACGACGCTGTTCAAGACCAATAAATATAGGATAAAATGACCTTTTACCTGCTCAATACTGTGACCGCACCGTCCCTTGTGTTTGCCTGGCTCGACAGACTCTTACCTTCAATTTAAATCACTCTTTTCCAGTATAAATACTATACTCACGACAGCACTGAATTTTGTTGTTCCATCCAATTAATAAATCTCTTTTTAAAGAACAAAATCATCCAAGTGCTTCCTTTCAAAGTCACCTTTCTCCTCGTTGACAATAACAGAAAAAACACATGACTTCATGTCTCCTATCCAGCACCCAATTAGCAACAGGAAAGGAATTCTAATTGAAAATGCCAGTGAGCTGGCCCTAGTCCCTGGGCAGAAAGGACGGGAAGTCATAATATACATACATACATACATACATACATACATACATACATACATACATATATACATATATATTAGGGAAAAAAATGAGAGAAAAAGTGGACTGTGGCACTCAACCCAGGATTCCAGACACAAATATTGCAAAAAATAGTAAGAGGGGTTTATTTATTTTCCATTACTTGAACTGAAAGTTGAAACTTCTAGATTGTAAGTGCCCACCCCAAGGACAAGGAGAAGATTCCAGATTAAATTCTCCTGGTGTTCAGAGGTGAGGGAGTCCCTTGGAGGGAAGAGAATTCTGAAGACCCGCTAATCTACATTAGTGTTACCAGATGCTGCAAGGCAACAGAGAAGTTCTTTGATCCACAGATCTCTTCTTGAGCAGATGGACAGAAGGCTCAGACTGCACATCTGTGAATACTGCCAAAAAGCCAACTGAAGATACTTCAAAAGATCCTAAACTGCCAACACAAGAGTGCACAGTAGGCCACCTACCCAAGCCTGCTCCTGAAAAGGTGGCATCCCCCACAAAAAGACATTCCCAAATTTGGCAACCTGGATAATGAAGGTTCAGTTGTCCATCTATGCCAAAAATAGCTGATGGCCAGGAAGGTTACCCACTCTAGTTACCACTTTTTTTTTTTTTTTTTTGTTGTTGTTTAGGTTTTTTTTTTCTTTTTTTTTGGAGACAGGGTTTCTCTGTGTTGCTTTGGAGCCCATTCTAGAACTAGCTCATGTAGACCAAACTGGCCTCGAACTCACAGAGATCCTCCTACCTCTGCCTCCCTAGTGCTGGGATTAAAGGCATGCACCACCACCGCCCAGCTACCCACTCCATCTTAATGTGAGAAAGCTTTATGTAACATCAACCTGTCTTTCTTTTAAAAAATATTTAGATTTATTTTTTTATTCTATGTGTTTAAGTGAGTGTTTTACCTGCATAAGTGTATGAGTACCATATGTGCCTGGCACCCAGGAGGTCAGAGAGAGCATTCAATGCCCTGAAATTGGAGTTATGGGTGTGAAGTACCATGTGGGTGCTGGGAACCTAACCAAGGTTCTCTGCAAGAGCAGCCAGTGCTCTTAAGCATGTATCTAGCCCCAGAGTGGTTTTCTTTACATCATCTTTAGTTGTTTAATAATCTGCACTTGGAAAACAATCTATACACTCTCTGTGCACATGGACATTTCCCATTGCCTCTTAAGAAAGAGCAACACACATTGCTCATCCTTACTATGTGCCCAGCACTGCCTTACATATGTTCATCATGTTGCGTGTTCATAATTCTCCAACATGTAGATTCTCTGCTGGGTTAATGGATACTGCCCTTCACCCCCGTTACAGTAAGGACAGAAAACAAGACCCAGGAAGATTAAGTTGCTTACCCCAAGTAGCAGAAATGGAGGTCTATCCCAGAAATGGTTCTCTTATCTCTACCATATCTCACTGACACTTCAAGGGAAACAGTCTGTCATTTTTATCGGAATAAATATAAACATTTTGTATATTGATGATGTGTCATTATATGTTTCTAAGAACATTTTTTTAACCAAAAAGAGTATGACCGTAGAACTCAAAGACAGATCCAAAAATGGTCCATGGTGTGAGATGACAGAGTAGGAAGGAGACTCAAGAAACTAGGGGGATAGTAGGCTGGAGAGGGGGAAGGGGAGGTGCTTGAGCTATCTGCTATCAATCCCCCATCATTCCAGGCTTTCCCCACACAAGCACTTCTCATTAGCAACCCTGGGGCTCTTTTTACCTCTCCTTCTAAGACCACCGGGTTGCAGCAAAGCACCCCTGCCATCCAGAGCTGCTCTGCTCACAAACATAGCTGCTCCTCCACGCTCCTCTCTCCAAACACACTCAAATTCCCTGAGCAGCAAAGCCTTAACTCTTCAGCTTTTTCTCCCAAGATTTCCTGTGACTTGCACACTAGAGGTGTTTGCTTTCATGGCCAAATCTTCAGGTTAGAGATGAACAAAGGGAAGTTCAAGGGAGGAGGAGAAACAGTTGTCTATGAGCATAGATACTCAGCTGCAGCCAGGAACAGCCCTGCAAGCAGACCCTTCCCCCTCTTTCCCTGCTACTGGACACATGACTCCTGACTCCTCAGTACAGTTAATTTGTTAGTTGTCAGTTCCCTTCTGCTTTTGCCTTGAATGGGGGAGCCAGCAGGTCCCAAGTCTTAACCTCCTAAAGGTCCATGTTCTCATCTGTGAAATGGGGCTACCAGAGGTGACCACCACAAAAGTTAGGAAGCAAGGGAGTGGACCCATTGGCACCTCCCCGTGTGGAGCTGAAGTGTGCTCTCTCCACCATCACTGGCCGCAGTGGCACATGGAAACCTGTCAGGAAGGCAAAGCTCACACTGCTCCCAGCCCTGCTTTATGGACTCGGGACCTCAGAAGTAGCCTTCAACACACAGGCTAAAGCTGGGTGTGACCTGGTGAAAGGAAAGAGTGAGTGAGAGGAAGAGAGGGAGGGAGGGAGGGGAGGAGAAAGAAGAGACTTAGGACAAAGTCCTATAAATGGGAAGCTCAGTAAATTTCCACAGGCAAATTACATCCACAAATTTTTAAAAGTTTTATTCGTTTATTTTATATGTGTGAGTGTTTTGACTGCATGTATGTCTGTGAATGCCTAGAGCCACGTGGGGACGCCTAGAACCCACAGAGGACAGAAGAGGGCACTGGATCCCTTGGGATTTGAGTCACAGGGAATTGTGAGCTACCATGTAGACGATGAGAATCAAATCCAGGTCCACTGGAAACGCAGCCAGTGCTCTTAATGGCTGAAACATCTCTCCAGCCTCCAAACTTATTTTTTTTTTTTAATGAAGCAGAGTAAAGTACAAGCTTGCTTCTAAGAAGAAATTAGAGGAAGCAGGAAATTAAGTTTCCAAAATAAACACAAATATGCATCTAAATATGGATGCGCACCAGCACCCAAGAATGGGGCAGCAGAATAATTGCTGCTTGACTGTAGATCCTACTGTTAATCAGAGCTCATTCAGGCGTTCCACACAGGCAGCTTACCTGAAAAGCCTTTCAATTGGTATGTCAGGGAAGTTGGCAATTAAACACTTGAACCGCCTGTTGGCTTTATTAAAGATATGGTAATCCTGGCATAGTTAACTTATAATTATTCTGCTTATCAAATGAAGCTGATATTTAGTTTAGGAAAAGTGTCAACCCTGAAGCTCTTAGGTTAAGACCCCCAAGACCTGTATTCTGCTCTGTATGTTCTTACAGTGGTGAGCAGAACTCAAGAGAGGACATGTTTCCTCACTTAGCTGGGTACAGTGTGACCTTGATATAGACACTTTGACGACTCATTTTTAATAACAACTATCAAAAGTAACCTCATGATATAACAGCAGTTGTATGGTGAGTTGTGTGGTGCTCCTGCTTATGATACTTAAAATTTGAAGAAAGAAAGAGGTGCGATAGATAGATAGATAGACAGACAGGAAAAAACACAATTTATAATTGGAGGCACATACAACAGAATCAACTGAGAGACATTCCTCAAAATAACTGTATTTGACAAAGAGTTTTAAGTTATGAAAGACAAAATTAAAGCAACTGAGATATTTCAGAATCAAAGGAGACATCACAGTTTAGTGGGTTTTTCTAATCCTAGATCAAAGTCAGAATCAGAAAATAAATTTCATGTGATAAGGACCAACTGGCAAAACATGAAAACAGGTCCCAGACAAGACATAGCAGTCAGATGAGTGACACATTCTTCAGTGGGGCCACAGATGGTGGGAAAACACCATCCTTAAGAAACCTGGAAGGTCTCAGAGTCCGAAAGTGCATTCTGCAGAACTAGAAAGTCATCTTGAGTAAGACAACTCAAATCCAGAAAGATACATATGGTATTTATTTTCTAATATGTGCTGATATTAGCCATTAAATAAATGATAACCAAGCTATAATCTGAAGGTTAGGTATAGAGGAAGGGACTAGAGGTAACAGATGAATCTCTCTCGAAGGGGGGAACAGAATATATTTTATAGGTTGTCTGGAGGCAGGGAGGGAATGGGAGCAAGAGAAGCAGGTGGGGAGGGTATATGGGGTTGAGGGAGGGAATCTGGGGAGAAACAGCTAGAACTAAGAAGCATTTGAGGGTAGCATGGACACCTAGTGCAGTGGAAACTTCCTAAATATATCTAGGCAATCCCAATGAAGTCTCTAAATAATGAGGGAGATGAAGTCCAACTGGCCGTCTCCTGTCACCAAATGATACTTCCAGTACCAGGACTGGGGTTGCTGGCTGAAAGGGTCCTGTGGAAATCTCCAAACAACCCAGGCCGTTGCTAAGACAATAGATTGCCCTCCACAAACTGACAGCAAGGTCCCATTGTTGAAGACAACACCCACAACTCACTGAATAAGAAGAGGGCACACTGTTGCCTACATAGGACCTTTCTTTAGTCCTATATTCTAGTGTCTTTGGTACAGAAAGGTACTCTGCACGCTACCAAAAGAGATCTGTAAACATCAACCCAGACACAAAACCTTTGATCTACAATCTGTCCTGTGTCAAAATATGCTAGGGCAATGGTGGTATAAAACTTGTGGAAGTATTTTAAACAAAAAGCAAAGAACAATAAACATAAACCAGTCTACAAAGCACAATCCCAGAGAATTTAGACAACAATGAGGACCCCAAGAGAGACTTACATAGATCTAATCTACATGGGAAGCAGAAAAAGATAAGATCTTCTGAGTAAATTGGGAGCATGGGAATCTTGGGAGGATTGATAAAGGGAGGGGAGAGGCAGGGAGGGGAACAGAGAAAAATGTAGAGCTCAATAAAAATCAATTAAAAAAAAAACTTGTGGAAGTAACCAACCAATGCCTGATTGTACTTAAGGCCCACTTTCCAAGATGGAACCCATACCCAATACTGCTTGTGTAGTGATATTTCATTTGTATCCCAATAAATAAAGCTTGCCTGAAGATCAGAGAGTAAAACAGCCCCACCAGTCAGCCTTACAGACCAAGCAGTGGTGACACACACCTTTAATCCCAGTAGCCACACTAGTTTGCCATAGAAACTGGGCAGAAAGTGGTGCACGCCTTTAATCCCAGTCCTAGAATATAAAATGGGAGGAGACAGCTCTCAGACACAGTCTCGTTCTGAGCTTCCTGGAGGCAGGATCGCCATTTCAGACTGAGGTAGCGGTAAGAGCAATGACTGGCTGTTTTGCTTTTCTGACCCCAATATCTGTCTCTGGATTTTCATTAATTATGCTACATGCTTAAGAACCAGAGACTAGACTAGAGACTTAGTGTAGAAGCAAATACTATTGGTCTATAAAACAAACAAGTAAACAAACAAATAAGCACAACCATAGAATTACTTCTATCTATTCTACTATCTATTCTACTATACTCATACATACATCAGTGTCTCACTCAGCCATCATCAGAGAAGCTTCCTCCTGCAGCAGAGGAGAACAAATACAGACCCACAGTCAGACACTGTGGACAGTGAGAGAGAGGGACGACAGACCCTGGAACATACAGCTCTAAATGAGATGTCTCCATCAAATCTCTTCCCTCAGAGCTCAGAGAACCCCGAGAAAGAGGCGGGACAAGTGTCAGAGTGAAAGAGGACATGGGACACCAGGAGAACAATGCCCTTTAGAGCAACTGAGCACAGCTCATATGAATCCGGAGACTGAAGCAAGCACAGGGCCTACTCAGGTCTGCACCACGTCCTCTGCGTATACACGGTAGCTTTCAGTTTAGTATTCGTCTGGGGTTCCTGAATGTGTGAAGGAGTGGATCTCTTCTTGTGACTTCTCGTGGGGCTCTCTTTCTTCTGTTGGGTTGCCTTGTCTAACTCTGACAGGATGATTTTCGCTTTATTTTATTTTGTCAGACTTGGTTGATATCTCTCAGGAGCCTGTTCTTTCCTATCGAGAAACAGAAAGGGAGTGGATCTGGAGGGGTGAGGAGGTGTGGGAAGTAACAGGGAGGCGTAGATGGAGCGGAAACTGTAATCAGGATATATTGTATGAGAAAAGAATCTATTTTTAATAAAAGGGGGTAAGGAAAATAAGTAAATAAATAGAAACTGCATTCTGCCTGCTGTTTGCTTTCAAACGCTGCGGAAACTCATAAACCATCAGCATCAGCAACTGGACGGAAATGGGAGCTCAAAGGCTCTCTGCGCCGCACCAAAAACTGCCCGTGGGCCTCGGGGAATGAAGTTACCAACCCCACTCAAAAATCCCTTCGAGTAGACACGTCTCTTCTCATAAATTTAAAATTTAGGGAATTAGGAGGTTTTCCAAATTCATTCATTCATCCAATAGACATTTATTAAGTACCAATTATGTAGCAGAAACTGAAGAAAGGAGGAAGAGAGGGGGAAAGGAAAGAACAAAAGAGAAAAGACCTGCTCGCAAGGTGGGTGGGGGTGGATGTGGAATGAAGCAACTGGGGTTTCTGGTGGATCCACCTCTGAGCTCAAGGTACCTCGTTCACACAAGTGAGACCAGACTCGGGACCTCTCCCAAGCCTCCAAGAATCTCTTCACACCGTAAATCTCAGGTCCAATGGGGGAAAGGATGCTAACTTCCTAGCTGGCTAAACCAGGAGCTCACTGCACCCTCTCCTCATCATTGTTTCTTCCACAGGCTCTACTAGATCTCTCCCAAATACCTGCAGGCTCCATCACCTGGTCCAGACCCCCGAAGGAGCTCCCGGCAGACCTCCTCACCTGGCTCGCCTGTGGCGACCACCACGCATGCTCCTCACTCAGCTGCCACAAAGATCTTTTCAGAAGGGACCCCTGGGTATCACTCACCCCAGCCGCACCTACTCCAACAGCTTCGCACTGTGCTAGAAAGCAAAGAAAGCAAAGACGCTCCTCTCTCACCAGCCCTTTTGTAATGGGGTCCTGTGCATCTGACCACTCGGTAAACGGCCAACTTGCCAGCAACACAGCAATGCTCAGGGAAAGAAGAAGCCACGCCTGGGTTTGCACACCACGATGAATACACACAGTTGGCATTCAATTAATATTTGTTTAATTAGGTGCATGGGCAATTAAAATAATTAATGTCTGGCCTGGACCAATGAATGGAGCGTGGTGCCATTAGCAGCCATGGGGGTTCCAAGGGGAGGAGTAAGCTAGGGAGACCCAAGCTTTGTGGAATCTATGGGACCCCACAGACCCAGCAGGCAGCTGAAACACAGACCCGCCCTCGGGGATACTGATTAGGAAAAGGCACACTCTCTGGCCACCACAGCGTGGTAGACTCCAAAGCCATTCCTTCAGCTTTCTTCCTAGGCCTGCTGGAAAGAGTCTGGATAATCCACAGCTCCTCTGCTCACCAATGACAGCTATCATTTGCATAAATTTGCATAAACCTGTCCCAAGGCTGCCTGCTGCAGGGACTAGCTAAATCCACACCACAGGCAGCCAGCCTGTTTCATCAGCATCTTTCATGCCCTCTACCCCCCCAGCACAGTGCCCTCTGCTCAGGGAAGGGGGGGGGGTGTGTTCAGGGAAGCTGGCTGAATAGAATTGCAAGTTTTCTGGTGTGAAACGCTTTTTTAAAAAAATGAGAGAGCACAGCTGTGATCCTTGATCACATTCATTCATTTTATTCTTTGGAGGACTTGGAATCCATCAGGCATATCAAATTATGGCAAACGATTCCAGACTATGCCTCATTTCAGATTGCTGATGCGATAGAATTACCAATGCCATTCTAAAAATAAGAAAAACTTCTCGCACTTCTGGTATCTCTGTCACACGGAAATGAACTTCCAGCGTGGATTTTCATCACTATCTCAGAGGCATCATCAAAAGTCAGGTGTGGGGGCACACACCTGTAGTCCTAGCAGTCAGGAGGCTGAGGCAGGAAGATCGAGAAATTAAGAATAGCCTGAGCAACACAGCAAAGTCCAATCTTTAAAAAACAAAACAAACAAACAAAGAAACAGGAAGGGGTATCTCCTGGCTTTCAAGGTTGTCGTGTTTCCTGCAAGTCAGTCCCTTTATGGATGACACACGATGATGGGACCTTTTGTATCTTTTCCAGCTGTCACCCTCCAGAGGCCTGTGACCAGTTTATCCCCATAGATCAGAGCTTATCAACTTCTCTCGTGGCCAGTGAGTGTGAAGAAACGGTCACCCTGAGCCTGAGAGCCTGCTGAACAGTATCGTAACCTGTATCCGAGATGCTGGGAGCTGGGACCAGCGAGAATGTCTCCAGGCTTTGCAGATGCTCTCATTTGAGATGCGGTATGCACCTGCAACCTCTGAGCTCAGGTGTCCATCTGACTCACGGGAATGTGCAAGAAGAGGAAGGGAATGTATTTTGCATAACTATGAATAAAATATTGGGAACATAAATTAACTTTAGACTTCTTGCTGTTGGCCTAAAATACAGAAAGGAGATCATTACGATGGTTGGTTTTGTCAACTTGCTAGGTTTAAGAAATATGTAAGACAGGCTGAAGATGATGGCTCATTGGGTATAGGCATGTACTGTGCAACTCCAGAGACCTGAGTTTGATCCCCCGGAACCCACAGGGAGGTGAAAGGAGATGACAACTTCACAGAGTCGTTCTCTGATCTTCACACAATGTCATTGCACAGGTACACCTGCACACACACACACACACACACACACACACACACACACACACAATTTAAAAACAAACACCTCGGGTATTAGTGAGGTACACATGCGGGGTGGCCTACTAGGCTCTTTCCGTAGAGGGATAACTGAGTGAGGAAGGCCAATCCTTGAAAGTGGGTACCATCACCCCATGAAGGGAAAAAGAAGAAGGTCATTCGGGCAACGGCATCCCATCTCTGCTGTCCTACCCAGATGAGGGCAAAAAAACCCTTCTACTCCTCAGCCGTGTCTTCCTTGTTGTGATAGAGTAGACCCTCTCAAACCGGAAGCCGAAATAAATGCTTTCTGTCTGGTATTTCATCACAGCAATGAGAAAAGTTGCTAATATTCTTACATCTCAGTCCCGTTACACGGGATTACCATGCAGCTTCTCTGGCCTCTCTTCAGTCATGTGTGACAATTAGGGTGACTCAAAGGTCCAGGCAAGAGAATGACCCACCAGGCTGAGAGACAATGAGGGGCACAGTGGATCCCCCAGGGTCCCACTGAGTATCTGACGTGGGAAAGATCGCCTTCTCCTTTGGCTCCACTTTGCTTACCCAGATCGGAAGGATCTTAAGAGGACCTCAGTGGGGCTTTACCAAGCATCTTTCCACTCCAGCCACTGTCTTCTCCATCTGGACTAAGAATTGTAAGTTTCTGTGGGCTGCACAGCTTCTCGCCTTATTATATAAAGTCTAGAGGAACTGGTCAGGTTAGGGATTACCCTGCTAGGATGTCCACACTGAAACCAAATGACCAGAAATAAAAGTCCGCTCTAGACTACGGAGCTCAGAGACCCAGACATACAGGGTGTGTTTTTTTTCTCTCAAGGCAGGTAAAGAAACCACACATGAATAAGACAATTCCTTGGTGTCCATTCACTAATGACTCTTTATAAATGAAAAACAGTACAGAAGAGACTTTGGTGGTTACAGGGACAGGTGCACTTCCTGCCTTTCTGGATTTCCAATCAGACCAGGGATATGAGACCATCCATCCAACCACATAATCCATTCAATTCCAGCTGAGCAGGGGTGCTCAGTCATGCCTCGGAGGAAGGAAGTCACGGCATGAATATGCCACCTGGATAAAGCGCTGGAGATGGGTTTCCCTGAGGGGGCAGAGCTCCTGAGGGCTGAGGGAAAAAGCTGTGATAGGGAAATGGCCAGGTGTGAAGAGGGGCAGGAGCAGGGAAGGAAAGATGAGCAATTCATCACTCCAAGAGGGGCCCAGACACAGCAGCAGTCAACGCTGTCAGGAGAATCGTGATAAATGGGAAATGGCATTTATCCTTGAAACGCCAAGGCCCCTGTAGTGACCTGAACTTCCAGCCTGACCAGCTCATATCAGTGCCCTCCGAGGAATAGCTCATGGCTCTGGCAACCTTGGGGCCTTGACACACAGCATATTCTTCTAGAAGCTCTGTCTCACTCCTTCCTTATATCACACACGAGCACAGGGCTTGGACCATAGACACACACAGGAAATGAGTGAATATGTGGTTTGGGAAAAGACGCAGGAGCCGTGTCCCTTTAACTTGGACCACACTGCATGTCAGTAAAGCCATAATAAAACAGTGACCAGAAGCCCTGATTGACAATTACGTATTCAGCCCAAATACTCTGTATTCTGTGACCCTTCTAACCCCGGGAAGCACCTTGTGCTAGTTTGCCTAACATCCCTGTTTATGTCTTCAGCCCAGATGCCTGGGCCCCTCTGACAGCTCCACTGATCCCCTCCACACAAATGTCTCATTCGGAAGCCTCCAGGATGCCCCATTGGCTACCTCGCTTCTCCTCGGCACCTCCACCCACCGAGCTCTCAGGAGAGAAGCCTGGGACTCACCCATCACCTTAACCCCCAACACTTTCCCTAAAGTCAGGAAGTCTCTGCTCCAAAGAGAAACATGCCCTGCCCAACCACAAAGAAGGACAAGTACGTAACCGGGGCCCTGGCGTTGTTCAGCAGAGTGATAGGAGATGCACACCTCCTATCCATGTCTCTCACGGAAGACTTCATCCTGCCTACCACAGCACCTAAGATGAGCACCTGATTGTCTGTACTCTCTCATCTGTTCTGTTCAATGCCCTTTAACAGCTTTGTACTACCTTTCGAAGCAAACTGGAACCAGAAACCAAGATCCGTGACCTTCCCTGAGCCCGCCTCTTCTCACAACTCCAGCCTTTCATGCTACCTTTGTCTTTGCTCATCACTGGCAGTACCGTCCTTTCTGGTTGCTCCTGTCTGTTAATTGTTTCTTACCACCTGCTCTCTGTAGGAGCCTCTCCCTGTCAGCCCGGGAAGGTGCGAGTTCTCTTTTGCACCCTTCTCTTCATCCCTCAAAGCCTTCTTGAAAGGGCTCATACAGACCTTCACCGACTTCACAAGGCTTTGGCCAATCGTCCCATCTAATTCAAGTTCCTTGGTTATTTATCTCAGGGTACCGTTTCTCCCTAGCATTGACACGTTTTGCTAGCCCATCTGTTTCGGTGTTCCAACTTTACCCGAGGCTGGACACTTCGTAAGCACAGCATGCATCTCTCAAAATCTCTCGATCCATTGCATATTCTTGGGTGCCCTGCAGGATTCCTAAGGGCACCAAGGAGACGATGGCTTGACAGTCCCCGTATTTTCCCAAATATGTCTATCCCAGCTCCCCAACACCAGTTCAAACGATCCTTCTGAAATTCTCCTGTAAGTCAATGTGTCCCTCTACAAAAGGCCTGGTTTCTGAAGCCACCTCGCTATGAGGCTTCTAGAGGGTCCTTGTTATACATATATACCGAGTCAGCGTTCATTTCATTCTTACTGTGTTTTTTTAATTTTTTGATGTGTCTGTTGTATGTTCACGTGTATGGGAGCATGCACATCCATTCAATGTTCAGAGGTCACAGGAGGATTTCCAGTGTCCCATCCTCTCCAGCTTATTCCCTCGAGACAGAGTTTCTCACTAACCCTGAAGCTAGGTTGGCAGCCAGCAAGCCCCAGCAAAGTCCTTCTTGTCCCCTCCACAGCTTTCAGCCCTGCCAACATGCTTTTTCCCATGCATGCTATACACTGGAACTCGGGCGTTCAGCTTGCACAGCAAGCGCACTCCTGTCTATTGTGCCATCTTCCTGACCCCGTTATTTCAGCTTTTTATAAACAACATTAGCCAGTTTATATAGCTCCTTTCTGAGGTCAAGGGACATTCTTCCTCATCTCATCCATTACTCTGCATCCTGAAGAGGGTTTGACAAACCAAAGATATTCAACAGAAAGTCCAACCATTCCAAACACTGCCTCATCCACAGTAACCTGCCCAAACAACTTCCTGCTCTCTGTCATCAATAACACCCTAAAATACCAAAGGGACATAATGACTAAATCTGGGGGGGGGGTGGTAAAAGTGAAACCCTAAATCTCTTTAAAACATGCCTTTAAATTCCTTTAACATACACAAGCTATATTAGTCACCTTTCTAGATGTGACAGAAGCATCGTTTAGGGGGGACACAACCCATCACGGTGGGGAAGACCAGGGGCAGGGGCTTGACGCAGGTGGTCGGTCATGTTCCATCTTCAGTCAGGAAGCAGAAAGAGACGGGTTCTGGTACCCAGTTCACTTCTTCCATTTTATTCAGCTCAGGACCCCTGCCCACAGGATGGCATTGCCACCTTCAGGATGGGTCTTCTCTCCTCAGCTAAGCCTTTTGAGAAATACCCTCAATATTGGCATACTCAAATATGCCAAGCAGTGTCTCCTAGGTGATTCTAACCCTGTGAGAATTGAGCTTAACCATCACGGGACTTATTAATCATTCTGTAAATCTCATTTCTGAGAATTTCCAGTCAATGTGTGAGGCCAATGACTGCTCTGAGTGAGTGTGGACCTGATTTCTTTGCACTGAAGTTAAAAAGGACTCACGAGGGCTGGAGAGATGGCTCAGTGGTTAAGAGCATTGCCTGCTCTTCCAAAGGTCCTGAGTTCAATTCCCAGCAACCACATGGTGGCTCACAACCATCTGTAATAAGGTCTGGTGCCCTCTTCTGGCCTTCGGCATACACATAGATAGGCTATTGTATACATAATAAATAATAAATAAATATTTAAAAAAAAGGACTCACGACACTGGCTTCTTTGAGACTATGCCCTGTCAGGAGGAAGCACCCTGAACGCACATAGCTAATTAAACCTGCACAAGTTCATAAAGTCAGAAATGCTTGAATATCATCTTTAAAAGGTAGAACAATACCCGCCCCCTACACACACATAGCTCTAGAACTCCTTTCTCTATTCCAGGAGATGAATACATCATCCCTGGTCAGAAATAACGGAAGAAATTCAGCCCCTAAAATAGTGGGGACCAGTGAAAAGAGTGGGAATGCCTTAGAAGCTGCAAGGTACCCAGAGCTATGGAAATACCTAGGAGTCATCCCCTTCCTCCAGAGACCTCTGTTCCCAGAGGGTAACTGGTAGAATAGAATGCTAACTTAAATCTCAAGCAGGAGGCCGAGAAGGACCAGAGTATAAGGGTTTGAAGCAATGCTAGAGGTGAAAAGACCTAGTTTCATCCGCCATTGTTGAGGTCCCAGGATGCACCACGATACCACATCACAGCGTCTCTGCAAATGTTCAGCTGGAGGGCAGCGGCCTGCTGGTGGGTATGGGAGGTGGCCATGTCCTCTGAGTACAGATCAGAGACTAATCGTGCTGCCTCTAAGTCCATCTAGATGTGTTTATCAGGCTCTCGTTACTGTGCAAAGCAACATCTCGGGAGAGGGTGGAGGTGGGAAGAGAAATTCCAAAGAAACATCACGTAACTTCTGCTCACGGGGGTGAGCAGCTACCCAACAGAACTTTCTTGTACAATCTGAAATATCTCTCTTTGGCTCACATGGTTAACCATATTCCTTGAGACTAACTCTTCTGCCCCAAAGAAGCAGAAGCCTTATAGGGAGCAAGGCCAAGACCCCTACAGACCCAAAAAGCCATCACAGAGGACCAGCTAAAGAAATGATGGTGGGCGACAGACAGACTAGTTAATCACTGCAAGACACTTTGAGAAACTCTCACCAGGGTCGGGCACTCTGGTATTTATGTCTACTGAGAAAAGACCTGGACATCACGGTGTATCAAGCTGACCAGGCAGTGACCGTCAACACTCCTTCCACGTTCCAAGGTTGAGGCTCTCACGCACTGAGTGTCTGACTGTACCATCTTTATCCCACATAGCATAGAGAGCAATGTAATGGACAGAGCCGTTTCCAACAGTGATGTCATGGTGGACGAGTTATGTAAGCCACCTAAGTGTTTGTTCTTTTTCCCAACAGAAGCCCATTCTGAGCTCAGCTGTCTTCATTTTTTTTTCTTTGCTTTTTCTAATCTCATGGCAGTTAAATCTATTAATTTGCTATTGATTTCTAGGTAGCAGAACAGGGTGAGAGCGCTTCAGTGGTAAACAAAATGACGCAGCTGGGCTTCCAAGCTGGTCACCTACCCACTCAGTGCTCCAACGGGGGGGACTCCATGTCTTCTCTTCTAGGACTGCCTGCTTCAGTTAATCAGCCTCCTTCCTGGGAATTATAAAGGTTCCCCACCTCCTTGCCCCCACAGGCGCCTGCCTCTGTGTATTCTGACTTTCCTGTTTGCCTTTACTCCAAATCTAAAGAAGACCAAACTCCGTTGGCCCCTGGTGGTTTCATTCTCCTCTGTTGGAGCCACCACAGCTAAGTCTGACCTCTTCCTTCTGCCTCCTTTCAACGCAGCTTCCAGTCTCTCTACCTTTTATGTTACCCCAACACAGCTCACAGATCGGCCTTACAGGAAAGCAGCGACCATGTGGCTCCTCTGCTCCCTCTCTTAAGGTGGGAAGAGGAAGTCACAGTTCTTGTCTTTCAAGGCCCCTTGAGCCTGGGCACACCCATGGAACTCAATGTAAGTCCTCCTCACACCTCACTCCCTGGCCTCCAGCCCATGCGGAGAGCGGTGCCCATCCTGACTTCATGACTTAGGGCTGCAATGCCTGTCTTTCTGCATTCTCAAACTGTACCTTCTGTACGATCCCAGCTAGTGTCCAATGTCCCCCCAACTTTCCCGGCCACCCTGGATGGAGTTATCTTTCACTCGTTAACTTTGAAGACATTCTTCACCCCACCGGGTCTGCACCCCAACACAAGACCTCTTTCACTGGGCTCTCTTGGGGTCTGAGTTCTTTGACTGTTCCTACCTCAGCCACAGTGACCTATGATTCTCCAGGCCCACAGCAGACAACACAAAACCTAAAACTTGGGGGGCAGTCACATATCCTATTCTCGCATGAAACCACGGGGAACTTTGCCAACGAAAATAGGGCTCCCCTGCCACAGCAGCCCAACACTCCCACTCATTCATGAACTCCTTTCATTTTTCTAATCCGCCGGCATGAGACTAGCGGTCACAGGCTGCACCCTGGGAGAGAGCAGGCAATCGGTCAGGGACAGGGCTGCTCCAGTCTACATTATTACCAATTAGGTTTTTCGTGTCCAGAAAGGACTGGGATATACAGTGACCAGATGTAAACCCCGCCAAAGCCCAGCGCTGGGGAGGCGGGGCCGACAGGCGAAGAGTCCCAGGAGTTCTGCCCTGTTGAATCCCCGCTCCAAACTTTTCTCTCGCTCTGTGCGACACCTGGCATCCACCAGCTCCTGTGGCTCTGGAGCCCGCGGGCGAGCATTGAGTCATCCGCGGTAGCGGAGGGCGCCGGCGGGACCAGGTTGAGCACCATTTATGGATGAGGATGCCGCGGCCGGTGCTGATGCTGAGGCTGCCGGGCGGCGGCCGCTCCCCACCCCCGGGCTGCGCGGCTCAGGCTGGGCCTGCCGCTCAGCCGCTACTCACCCGGAGGATTGACGGCGGCCGGGGTTGCCATCTTGCCGGGAGGGACCGGCGCGCCGGGCGGGGGCGGGG
>NC_022023.1:14122209-14151228 GCF_000317375.1 Microtus ochrogaster
CCCGCGCCTCCTCCCTTCCCGGGCCTCCTCCGGGTTCAGCCTTTGTGGTGCGGTGGGGGTGCCGGGCCCGCGGCTCCCGGGTCCGAGCCGTAGCACCGCGAGACTTGGGCCAGCGGGCAGCGGGACCCCCTCGAGCCCGCACAGGTGCCCAGGCTGGAGGTCTCTGCGCACCCCCTTATACGCCTTCGCAGGGTCCCCAGGTGTCGGGGACACATCGCCAAGGGGCGCTGTCCCCTGGCGGAGGAGCGAGTGGGCGAGCGACCCATTTGAATGCAGAGGATAACTGGCCTCAGAAACAAAGGCGTCCCAGTACTGCCACTTAGCATGCCAAGGCCGCGCCACTGGGCTCCCGGGCTCCCCAGCCAGGGCTGTGGAAGAGGGCCTACGGGAAGGCGCCCAGAAATGTGCGAGGCCACCGTCCCTCTAAGGCACTCGCACACAGCTTCAGCACGGATCTTGGCCCAGGAATGGAGAGGAGCCAAAGCGGGTTTGAGGATGACAGTGTCTATAGAGCTCTGCCTTCCTGAGGACATGGCCGCTGCCAGTATTATTGAGTCCTCTCGAGGGCCTCATTCACACCTCCAGACTGGGGGGCTTAAGAAGGTTTCTAATGATTCCATCTGCGTATCTGGGGGAAATTAAAGTGCTGGGAACTTGAAGAGTTGTTTTCCAGGCCAGCCGCTAGGCTTCCTGGAGAGGATGTTCCACAGTAGATGCTCTGGTAAGGTGAGATTGGAAGGCTGGTCACCCTCCCAGGTCACAGCTGAAGACAGTATGGCTTCTAACACTGACCCATCTGCCAAAGATACCACACTATTTCTAAAGAACCATGGGACAGGATAGGAAAATAACGCTTGGGGTGTGTTTCAAACCAACCTCGTCTATGGACAGTGTTTGTCCCCACTGCCCTAATAATATATCAATTGGACAAATATTGAAAGGTCTGTGCACCTAGCACTAGGTGTTGAGCATAAGAGAGTCATATCCTGCAGGGCTTTTAGGGTAGGTGGTTTAGGGTAGGCACCTGTTGTCTGGGGGTCACATGCTTCTGGGAGCTTAAACAGAACCCCTGGAACTGGGTCACTGCTGAGTGAAAGGGACAAAGAGGAGGTGACATTGAAAGCTGCCTTTGAGGAAATGACTAGAGTATAATCAAGTAGAAAGGCAAGGACGCTGTGCGTCCAGACTCAAGACAGGCCAGGCCCAGACAGAAACAAGGAGAGACCAACGGGGATATCAGCCATGGGCTGAAACTTCAGTGGGTGTTTAAGAGTCCTGAAAGCCGCACAGCAAACCAAATGAGACTCGGCCTCTATTCCGTATTCCTCCAAAGAGAACACTCTCAAATAGCCACCAGGACTTAATCAATGTACACCATACACTTGTTTTGTTTCGAGACGGGGGCTCTCCTTACTTAGCCAAGGCCAGCCTTGGACTTGTAAAATTCTCCTGCCTCTGCTTCCTGAGTGCCTGGATTGCAAGTGTGTAGCGTAGCATCTGATCTCTATATGATGCTTCTTCAGGTAGGGAAATAAAGTCTGGATCCTACCCATGGGTAGCTCTGGTCCACGTGCAAGACACTCGGCATCATCCCTGAGTTCTTTCCTTCCTCCAACTTTCTACACACCTCAAAAGTAATCAAGGGTCCCTCCTTGACAGATCCGTAGCAGCATACTAACCAAGTTCAGTCACGTGAGGCTTATTTTGTCCCCAGATATATGCCTAAGAGTTGCCCCCCTCCAGAATAAAATTGTAGCAAACACAGCTGTTATACACACACACCCAGGCACAATAGGTTTCTATTACCACATTCTTGTCCTCTATCCATTTTCTGAACATTATTCTGTAAATACTCCATCCGTGCATGTGTGCGTGTGGGTGTGTACAAGTGGCATGCTACTCGTGTGGAGGTCAGAGCACAACTTTGGGGTAGTCTATTCCTCCTTCCATCGGGCTGGTCCCAGGGATCAAATTCAGCTAGGCTTGGAGGCAGGGTAAGCGCCTTTTTATAGGAAGAAGCATCTCACTAGCCCTGTAAAATCTCTGATACTGGATCTCACCCACGTGTCTTCTTGCCAGTGTCCATTACAATAAAAGATAGCTATCAAGTGAACAATAGCTGGGCTTTCTATAGTCTGGTGTCTGTCTTGTGCTGGGGGTTAGGGTTTGGGGGGGTGAATTTCTTAAGTTAGGAGGTGCTTCATCTTCCCCAACGCGGACCCACTTAGGTAGAAAGTGCCTGTACCAACAGTTAACTTTCCAGAGAAGAAATAAACTCGAGGAGAGAAGTGAATTTATCAAGGTTGTACCGTTTAATGGCTAGAGGAGACTTGGTGCTGAGTCACCCCCAGCATGAGGATTCGGTGACTGGGCAGAGAAGGATGGACTCTATGGAGGAGAGGAGGAATAGGGGACCAGACCCCCATTAGCCTTCTTTGTCTCTCAGAATTAAATAGGTTCAATGCCCAGAAACATTGATTGTGGGTGAAAGCCCCCCCTCTTAAGTAAACAGTCTGGAATGGAGCGGTTAGTCATTGCTGAGCACAGAGAGGTGGCGCTTATACAATACAGTGGTGCTGTGCTAATTAAGAGAGTTAGCCGACTGTGACCAGTAGCAGGCTTAGGAATTCCACTCAACCTTAACCCAGAACTCTCAAATGCCAAAAGAGGCATTAGACTTGAAGCTGAGATTTACATTTTTAAAATGCATGCCCATAGCACACAAGTATGGGTCTAGTTTTCCAGAAATGGCCAGCCACTGGTCTTGTTGGCCAATAAACATCCAAATCCCAAAGCATTTATTCCTTTCTCAACTTGAGAAGAGGAATCTGTGACCCGATTCTGCTTCATATCCTTTGAGTCCTGACTCCAGTCGCAAAGAGCTTCTTCTGCAAGACATCAAATGATTTGAAGAGTGTTTAGTTCCTTCTAAATTCATCTTGGGGTCAGCAAGAGACTGAAAGAAGGTGCATGGCTGCTGATGGAAAGAGGAGTTAAAGGGTAAACAGCAGGGGGCTGGAGAGATGGCTCAGAGGTTAAGAGCACTGCCTGCTCTTCCAAAGGTCCTGAGTTCAATTCCCAGCAACCACATGGTGGCTCACAACCATCTGTAATGAGGTCTGGTGCCCTCTTCTGGCCTGCAGGCATATAAGCAGACAGAATACTGTATAAATAATAAATAAATAAGTATTTTAAAAAAAGGGTAAGCAGCAGGCCACCAGGAACCCAACCTCAGGCTTGAGAATTTCTGATGGTCCCTTAAAAAGCCACACCTATGTTGATGGTTCTGCAGCTGATTGACTGATTGGAACTTCTGCGACTGGGGAGTTATAATGTTGCAGATAGAAAGCCAAGATCACCTTGGGTTATCTTTAATTCCCTTAATTGTCATTTATTGCTCACTTCTATGTTCGACCAGCCCCCTACCAGTACCAGGTAATAAAGCCTTTAGGATATATTAGAAAAACAAAAGGAGCTTCCATCAACCTCAAAACCAATAATACTATCAGATCCTATGTGGTGGATCCTGCCTGTAACCTCAGTCCTAAGAGAATGCTTGCAGAAAGAGTGTTGAAAGTTTGACATCAGCCTGGGTTACAGAGTATGTTCCTGCCAGCCTGAGCTACAGAGGAAGGCTCGATCTCAAAAGCCGAAAGAAAATCTCAGACAGGACTTGAGACCTATCGCAGAGTTTGCCATCCTTTGCTGTGACCTGTCGTCCCCACCAGTGTGTGAGTTGGACTCAGGATAAGCTTCACCACAGGATCTGTTTTGGGATCGGCAGGCGTCCATTCTTACTTCGTTTTCTTTGCTGGAAAGGAGGGTGTCTGTGCCCCTGCCAGCTCGCTCTCACCTCCTTGTCTTTCACAACCTGCCTATGCCCTCTAACCGGTCTCTCCTCTCCTGGGAGAACCACAGATTTCGACAGACGGAGCCGATGAAAACCTAATCTTATGTAGCAAGGTTTGCCTTTTCTGCCCGAGAAGCAGGTTTTCCACTGTTACTGATTCTTTTGTTCTGGACACCTTGCTAATCCCCCCCCAAGTCTTCATCTTCATCTTCATCACTTATAAAGTGGGACGGCATTGCCTACTGTTCCACGTCATCAGGAAGATGAACCTGAAGGAGACAATCTACGTGCTATGAGCACGTGAGAGACGGCAGTATGCTGCAGATGTATTGCATGGTGAAGGATGTGTGACAAGTCCCTGTCCGGAAGAGAGGCAGGAGGCCACCATAGTAACCTTTATTGCAGAGTGCAGAGACAAAAGGAGAAGAGGAAGAAGAGGAAAGAAGAAGAAAGGGTCTGGGGAGGAGAGGAAGAAAAGGGTGACGGACCTACAGTGAACCCATAGGCCTGGTTTGCAGGTTCTGAACTCAGCCTCCAAGGATTGACTGGTCAGACAAGTAGAGAGAAAACTCAAATATGGAGGGACCCAGGTCTGCTTTTCATTTAGGGGCAAAAAGGAGCCTCCCTAGGGCAGTTCTACAGGGACGAGAACCCTGAGCCTTACACAGGATTCCTGTTACCTAGAAGCTTCTTTGCACCCCTTTAACATGGGTTTAAAATGTTAGCAATAACAAAACTGTTCAGATATTTAAGGAGTAGCTATGGCAAAAATCACAACATGGTGGAAAGTTTGACCAAGTTGTGATCTTTGGTAGACCATGAAACAGCAACGAAGTTTAAATATAAAACAGTAGTTTACTGTAGGTCAGATTGAGGGAATGTAAAACTATTCCCTGTGCCTTCTACATAACCTCTCCTCTAAAGCAGGTCAAAATTATCCTAGATCTGGGGGGAAGACAGGTGTCTAAGGCTGAGAGGGTTCTAGATGAGGCAATTTTGGCTCATAAGGCTGCGGCTATGCGTTACTTCCTGGAAATGTCTAACTCGTGGGAGTTTTGCTAGAAGCTGGTACCCTAACGCCTGATTGACAGCTCTTTGCTGTGCTCTGGCTTCCTCAATGGGTGCAGGATTCTACGCTGGCCCTTGTCATATCGAGCACCAACTCTAGAACAGTTCAGACTCGGCTGTTCTCAGAGTATGATCCTGGAGCCACACAGTACCATGTTAAAATCTCAAACACAGTAGACCCGCTGTGTGAGTCAAGTTTTCTGTATCTCAGTTTCCCTTCTCTGTGAAGGAAAGATAATGATAATGCTGACCCTAGAGGAGTTTCCTGAGGACCCTGGGAGCCGAGAGCCTCTGGTATATGGTTGGCATGATGTATGTGTTATTACAGAGAGGCTAAGGAAGGTTGCCCAGCTAGGATTGTGATGGATTGTGTCTTCGTTATTTCCTATTATAGAACACCATGACCAAGGTAGCTCATAAAAAAAAGCATTTAATTTGGAGCTCATAGGTCCAGAGGCTTAGAGGCCGTGGTCATGTTGAGAAGCAAACACGGCTATGGAGTACTAGTTGAGAATTTACATGTGATCCCCAAGCACGAGGCAGAAAGAACTAACTGGGACTGGCCCGGGCTTTTGAAACCTTAAAGGCTTCTCCCAGTGGCACACCTCCAATAATGGCACACCTTTTGATCTTTTCCAAAGAGTGCCACCAACTGGGGACAGGACATTCAAACAGATGAACCTCCTGTGTGTGTTGGGGGGAGGGGGCGGTTCTCATTCAAACCACCACAGAGCAAATAGAAAGGAAAAAGTTAAAAACAGCAACCGGCAGATTTTAAAGTTGTCATGATGACCCTGTCCATCAGTAGCCATATCTGGAGAAAAACCCATTCATGGTTATTAAGGGCAGAAGAAAGTAAGTGAACTTAGCATTTATCTTTAAAAAATCTTTGAATGGATTGGAGTTTTGTTGTTCATAAAAGTGTCCTACTTCAAACTATCTCTCAGTAGTGAGCTTCCTAGCGAGATGCTTACAATGCCCAGGTCATTCAGAGAAAAGTTGAACAATCAAAATACAGAGGGCAGAGATCTAGTTAAGACTCAAGGAAAACTAGAACCAGGTCCTCGAACATCATGGCGTCTGGGCTGGCCTTTCTTCTTTTCTGGCTAGCCTTGTGTCTCAACCCCAGTTCGCCTTCTTTCCCGTGGTGAAGAACACAACTCAAGGTAGACTTGGAATGTTTAGAGAGAAGTTTCGTGCTCTCCTCATGTCAGAGAATGACATGAAAAAGAGCTGGTCACCCTGCAGTTTACATGGCATGTCTGAGGCAGAGTCTCTTTGCTGTTCACCCCTGCCTGCATCAAGCTAGCTGGCTCTTGGAACTCTGGGGATGCTCTCGCTTTCTGCCTCGTATCTTGCTGTCGGAATACTGAGATTAAAGATGAGAGCCACCACCCACAACTTTAGCTGGGCTTTAGGGACCCAAGCTCCAGTTCTCATGCTTGCACAGTAGACGCTTTATCCACTCAATTCAACCGCTGATCCTAACGGCTAACTACTTTCCGATTGCATTCATTCAAACTGGAAGGTCCCCAAAGGAGAGCGGATTTTATTTTATTTTTTCACTATGGTTCTTTAGGTGTTTCAGTGACGCATGCCAAATATGTGTATTTGATCTTTTCTCGTATTATATAAACAGAGGTAACTTTGCTTTCAAGTGTCAAGAGAATTAATAGGGTTGGTTAAAAATTAATCTCTCTCAGTGATATTCAACACTTGGCTGCCACCCACACTGGTGACTCCGATACAATACAGCTAGCCCAGGTTCATTATCCGACTGACTGGCTGGAGACTGCTTAATCATTAGCATGCAAATGTCTACAACCAAAGGGCAGGTGACAATGATTTCCTGTGAGACACATGCTTGGATAAAGCCAAGCACATTTCTGGGTAAGAAAATTCATTTTGAGAACACTCCAGCTAGTCATGGAGGGGGCTGGGTTTTGGTGTATTGAATATCTGGCTGTTTTAAGCACAGCCAAAGGAGCTTAAGGGAGTGGACATTCAATACTCTTTGGGATACAGTGTAAGAATGGCTCTATGGAGGTCCCCATTATTCTTCTTGCTGTATGGATTAGGAGATTAAATGTTTGAGGTTACATAAGTTGTACCATGTTAGCTTTGTGGTTGAGCCAGGGAGGAGTTGTTGGTTGCAGGGAAAAGGACAATCACTCGAGCATTGTACATCCCTTGCCTTCGTCTTTCACAAGGCTCCCTTCCCAAGACGTCTTCAAGGAATTTGTATTTGCCACACATCTTTCTTGATTTCTTCTTGCCACCCAGGTTGGCCACTCCCTGACCTGTTTAACACAGCCTTCTCCCTAAGCCAGCCCCCATCTCCCCTGGTAATCCTGGTAGATTCCTGTGCTCCTCATGGTGGGGAGAACACAGGGCCACACCAAGGTGAACCCCAGACAACTCCAGGGCAGTCAGACCCTCTCGGCACTGGGGCAAGACACAGAAGGAGCTCCAGTAGCTATCAGGCCCTCCCTCACAAAGCTTTTACCGACTGCTTACACTAAAGTCGGCAATCAGTAGAATACCAAATCAAGCCAAACATAGGTGGGTCAGCACCAGCTGCCCCATCTGCATTTGTGTGCACACCCCCTCATCATTCAAGTGCCAGAGCCGGTTACGTATGTAGACCCAATTCCATCCAACTCCCCAAAGGACAGAGCCTCCACCAATGGCCAGCCAACCCAGACTCCACCTAAAGGGATACAGATGGAAAAACAAAATTCAAATCCAGTTTCCTGCACTAACCGTGAATATCATTTCTGACACTGCATGAATGGATTTTACACACCAGTTTTTGTGTATAGAATCACATTCATCTCACTTTTGTTTTGGATGTTGGCATTAAGGCTTTTTGTCACAGTCACAAAAATCACTGCAGTCCAGCGGGATAGGAAAGGGAGTATGAAAACCTCAGCCTACTGGACTGTGGCGAGAGCACAGAGCTTGCAGGGGGTTATGAGCATGTGTGTGGATACACTCTTCCAGACCACAGGAGTGGTCCGGTGGGTAAGATGCACCCAAGACACACCCTTTAGAGTGGTCCACTTTTGCTGGCCTTACCTTTCCTGGAACCCAATGTGTTTCACGGTTTCTGTAAATATTCAGACCATCTTGCCCCTTCCCAAAGACCACATCCATTATTGGCAACTGAAATCCTGGAAACCATTTGTGTTTGCCTTGGCCTTTGCCATGACAAGAAGCCAGAACGTATATGCTTCAAGATGGTCTCATCCTCAGATTTCTTGTGCCCAGTGTCATTATGGTGTGTGCCGTCACCCCCTTGTCACAGGACTCCTGGAATAACTGTGGACATGGTAGATGATAGAACCAAATCCTTTCTCCCGAATGCTCTGATAACAAATGTCTTTTACTGTCTGCAACTCTGCATTGCAAACAGCTCGAAGTGGACATAGTTTAAGGACTTGCCATTAATGGCAAGGTCAGAAAACACAGTGGGGTTGACCGTGACTAACGGTGGACCACCGCGGTAGGCAGGGGCATTGGTCAGTGGCATCCTCAAAGCTTCATCTCACCTCTGAAAGGGAAAGTCGCTGACAATCTTGCTGAAGGCTGGACTGATCAACTAAGGCTTTTCCTGAGGCCCTGGTGTGTGGAGAAGAAACATAACCCTTCTCAAAGCCATAAATATGCTTGGCAGAACTACTAATAGCCTGAGGTCAGGGCCTTGGAGCTCCCCGCCCCCCAGCACACACACCAGGATCTGATGAATTGAGAAGGAAGTCAGCTTCTTCTCTAAAACCAGAAACATGCTTGACCAAGCTGGTAATGGCCTGGGGCTAGGGCCTTGGGGGAGCTGTGGCTTCAGATCCTGAGAAAACAACTCTTGCCGCCTGGGGAGGGGGGAGGCTAGGCTATCAGTTCCAAGGACACTGTGTGCCCTGGTTGTAATGTTCTTGAGATACCCTGTGTTCCCTTTGTGCAACTTTGTTTGATTAGCTTCTTGCTGACTCTGTCCCATTTCTTCCCTGGAAATAGTATGCAAGACACTGTACTTCTTAATCAGCCTGCTTGGCAGAAGATGTAGTTTGTGCAAGACCTCTGAATCCCTAATAGCAGCATTTTTGGAAGCCCATTTCTCCCTTCTTCTAGGGCTTGGCATGTTTCTAAGTAGAACTTTCTAGAAGCACTTACTAATAGTGTCCAGGGAGTAAAGGAGCCATTTGATGAATCACCATGATGGATCCTGGAGCTGCTTCCCAAGTTCCCAGAAAGCAGGGAACTCAAAACGATGCAAAAATAGATGAAACTTGTTAAAGAAGAAGCTAACTCTAACCTTTTTGTTCTCTTCCTTTCGGGGTCAAAAGCAGAATGAACATTGCCTAGGAAACCTAAGTGGGTGAAGTAGCATTGGAGGGGGATTGACAGGTAAAAATTAATAACACAAAACAGAAACTGAACGAGGAGGCAGACTCTGGCACGCCTCTGCTGATGGGAAAGCAGGCAGAAGGAACGGTGGAAAAGAAATGACAAAGAACACAGTGGATTCGGGACTTGAGCCCTCCCCAAGACATGTGGCCAGTTCCCCCTTACAGGCTGTCGCATGCAGCAGCCCAGCCACAAAGCACCCTTTGTCATCTCCAGCCACTCAGTTTCAGCCTCAAACCTCATCTGGATAAGCACACCATCCTCTACAACAGTCCCTAATGCTGGGACCCTTTCATACAGTTTCTTTATGATATGGTAAACCCCGCAACCATAAAATTATTTTCATTGCCGGGTGGTGGTGGTACACAGCTTTAATCCCACTGTTTGGGAGGCAGAAGCAGGTGGATCTATGTGAGTTCGAGGCCAGCCTGGTCTACAAAAACTAGTTTCAGGACAGGCTCCAAAGCTACAGAGAAACCCTGTCTGGAAAAACAAAAAACAAACAAACAAAAAATCATTTTTGTTGCTCCTTCATAACTGTAATTTTGTACTGTTATAAATCCTAATGTAGATATCTGATATACAATCTCTATGAAAGAGTCTTTAGACCCCAAGAGGGTCATGACCCCCAGGTTGAAGGTTGTTGCTCTATGGCCTTCAGAGGGCATTCTGATCTCTTTTGAATTTCTCACTGGAGGGTGATGGGGCAGAGCAGCCTGTAGAAGCACTCTGGAACCCCTAGTAGAAACAGCTGGTGTATGGTCAGCCTGGTCTGTTCCCGGGGGCCTGATGCTTTCTACTAGAGAGACGAAAACCGGGCAAAAGCGAGTCTCTGTGCCGAAGGCCATGCTGTGTGACTCAGGCTCTCCGCAGAGAGTCTTTATCTCTTTGAGTGCTGGTTCTCGTGGACCCACTGTGTATTTTAGTTATTTTTCCCACTGTAATGACCAAATAAATGCCCAATGCAATTTGAGGGAGGAAGGGCGTCGTCTGGCCTATGGTTAAAGGAGTTCATTCGATCGCAGCAGGGAAGAGCAGGAGGCTGGCTGGCCATATCGCATTCACGCTCTGGAAATGGAGATCTGGAAATGGGGCTGGGCCATAAGGGCTCTACACGCTTAGCCAATGGTCCCACCATCTGGGGACACTCTATTCAAACACGTGAGCTTATGGGGATCATTTCACACTTAAATCACAGCACTGTGTAGCCACTGTATCGCCTTTATAGTGTGTGCATTTCCATATAACGTATCCGTGTGTGTAATAGCTATAACATACATGTCCTGCCTGCTTTGCTGTCAGCTCAACACAAGCTAGAGTTATTTGGGAGGAACGAACCATAATTGAGAAAATTCCTCCATAAAAGTGACCTGCAGGGGGGAGTCTGTGGGGTCGTATTCTTGACTAATTATTGTTGAGGGAGGGCTCAGCCCCCTTTGGGTGATGCTATCCTGGGGCAGGGAGCCCTGATATGCTTGAGATAGCGAGAGGGGTTCACGGAGCGTAGGCAAGTGAGCGGTGTTCCTCCGTGGCCTCTGCTTCAGCTGCTGCTGTGAGTCTGCCTAGGCACGCGCTGTTGATGGACTGTAGCCCTGTAAGCCCTTCGGTCATAGTGTTTATCTCAGCAATGAAAACCTAACTAGACGAGGCAAATACCTTCATATATATGTCTATAAAATGGCCGAAAGATCGCAAAATCATTTCACATATCTTACTTAACCCTTCATCGTCGACTATAACATTCTAATGCGGTTATTTTTATTTCTACCTTATCCGGCGACTGGTATTCAGAGAGGTGAAGCGTGGCCAAGCTAATAAGCGGCATAACTAAATATGTGAACCCAGGTCAATTCGGCTTCGATGTTCCTGCTCACTCAATTTCAGAGTATTGATTTATGCAAATAGAGCTGCCCCCGATGATCATGCTTCCCTGTTTCTCACGGAACACTGAGATGGAACTTCTCTTGTTAAACGAGTGAAGTCATTGGTATAAGATCCAGCGGGAGCTCTGTAAAGACAGGAACCAAGCTACGAACAGCCAAGCAGGTATCTGTGGTTTGACTGGCTCACACTAGTGTACTCTCCAGCTCCCAAGAATAACTTAAAGGTAAACAGAAGCTGAGAGAAATTCGTTAGCTGGTTGAAGACCACATGGCTAGCTAGTGAATGCCATGGTCAGGCTCCCACACCAGGCGCACATATAAACTAATGGACATAGGAGGTAACGGGGTCACTGTGTGGCTACAGTAGCCAAGTGGATGCTCTTGTGATAAGCACCTGACAGGCTGGGGCTGGCATAAGAATCAAGAGAGGAAATAACAGGGCTTGTTGTAATTAATAACAGCATTATCACTATACTTAATTCTTTTGTGTAATAGACTTAAAGCCCTAGATCATTCGTAAATGAGATAAATAATGAGAAAAAATGAGCAATTAGAAGGCAACTGTGCCCCTCAGACATAGCTGCACTCTGCTACTGTGGAGATTCCTCGTGTGAAATATGGCTCGATTAGAAAAAGGCAGGCAGAACTGGGACCATAGTATATCCGAGCCACGCTGCTGCCTAGGACCACAGCTGGGTCCCATGGTCCTACCACAGCCAGGGTCTATATTGATATCTATGGCTTATGTTGTTGCCAAAGCCACATAGATGCCTGGGGTCTGGGTTACAACCTGTGGCTATGAGAGTGGCCAAGGGCCTTGATGCCACCAGGAACATCTTGAGCTGAGTGACCTGGGCTGTCAACCAGGGCCATGGCATTGCCTGGACCAGGGCTGCTACAGAAGGCTATGTCTTGGTCTGTGGTCCTACAGCTGTGGGGATCTGAGTTTATGTCCATGGCTCCTGCTGTCACTGAGGGCCATGTGCCAAGCTCGGACCATGGGAGTGTCTGAGAACTGTGCCATACCTGGGGTCATGCTGATTTGGGTAGCTGGTGCTGCCACCTGGAACCATGGAGACTTCCAGGCACGGGCCGCTTTTTAGGGCCATGTCTGGGTGCTTGACCCTGTGAAGGCTGGAGTCTGGGGTGGTGACCATGTCTCCAGTTGCCACTGCAGGGTCTGTGGATGTCTAGGGTCTAGCCAGCTACCTGGGACCATGTTGATGCCCAGTGGCCATGCTGCTGCTGGGACCAAGCTGATCAGAGGGGCGTGTGCTGCCAGAGGGACCACGGTGGCACATGTGCCTCAGCTGCTGCTAGGACCATTCTGGGTCCATGGTCCCTGCTGCAGCTGGGGTCTATGGTGATATCTATGGCCAGTGTTAGCATGGGGACCATGGGAACCAAGCTCTGCTGGGCCATCCCTGCCCTTCACTGGCCCTGGGCTGGCTGGCTGGATATTGCAGCAGGTGAGCTGGCCCTACCCCTCAGGGGAGAACTCACCCCCACTCCACTCAAGAAAGATGGCCCCACTCCTCACCATGGGCATGCACCCTAGCTGGGAAGCACACTAAAGCTGACCCTGTGGTCAGGGACACAGGTGAGCCATCCCTGAGGGCATGAGAGCAAAGGAGTTGACCCTGTCCCCCCTCATCTGTCATGTGGTGGCATGGGTGAGGAAAAGATGCCCTCCCCCCTCACCTGTTAGCAGTCACAGTAGGTGAAAGAGCTGGCCCTGGGGTCATAAGACCAGGAGAGCTAGCCCTGACTCTCACTGACTGCAGTGCCGGAGAAAGCAGCCTCTGCTTCCTGTCTAGATAGCACACTAGAGCTGACCTGTTGTCAGGGACACAGGTGAACCAGCCTTGAGGACAAGAGCAGGAAAGCTGATCCTGCCCCCCTCAATCCTATCTTCCCCACCCCATCCCCGGCCCCTACACTTATCTGGAGAGAGGGCCCTGTCCTGCCTGGATAAAACAGTAGAGCTGGCGCTGGAGGGGATGGGATGGTGGAATTTAAGGGCCAGAGAGCAGGAGAACTGGTCCAGCTCCTTGCTGTAGGCTGCATTGGGTGAGTTCAGGGAGGCAGTCCTGGAGAGCTCACCCCAGTAGAGAGGATGAGGGAAAAAGCTAGTGAGCTGACAAATTCAGCTACCACCCAGGCCCAGAACCAGGGCTATGAGTTGGCTCACCCCATCATCCACCGAATCTACGAATTGTTGAAGCATGCGAAGGGGACAAACCTACAGATCCAAAACAGCAGCATCTCAACGACACAGGACAACAACAGGATAACTAAGAGGATCCCCAGTGAGAGCCCAATAATGGTGGTGTAGCAGACACCAGAGGCCTGGAGCCAGACCAAAGACTCATAGCAACCAACACTTGCAAGTCAAGATGGATGGACTAAAGGGTGAACTGTGTGACTCCCAAGGCCACACTACAGCTTCTATGACAAGATTCTTCTTCTTTACTTGGTTGTTTTATTTCTTTGTGTTGCTTGGTTTTGGGTTTTTCTTTTAGATTTGGTTTGGTGTTTTGGGGGCTGGGTTACAAGGACAGAGGGTGGATGCCAGGGGACAGGGAGATAAGTGGGATCAGAATGAAAAAAGAAAAGGAAAGATAAAGGCAGAAGGAAGGATTCCCTTCAACAAGACTTTCTTATTCGCACACATCAATAATGAACGTTGATAAGGGAATTTATAATGCTATGGTTTCAATGAATTAAATCTGCTTTATGTGCCCCATCTTCCTTCAGGAGTAATTTTGTTTCTTCAGTCTTCTATACTGTTTTAAGATTTGAAACGTTTTTAGTTTTTGCAAGCTTCTATAAAAAATAATCAGTAAAAATAACTTACCACAGTCCTTATACCCCAGTTAACAGTATCTTATCCCATTTGCCTTATAATTTTTCCGTGTATGTCTGTGTTGTTTTTCTGGCCTTTGGAAGATATCACACCCCTTTCTGCCTGAATACTCCAGTGTGTGCTTCTCAAGAACAAGTGCATTTTCTTCTATAACCACATTCTGATTATCAAATCAAGACCTTATTATTGATTTAACATAATTACATAACCACCAAATCTTATTTATTTGTTTCTAATTATCTAAAAAGTGACCTTCATGAGAAAAGCAGCTCGGGTTCAGGATCAAATCAAGAACCACAGGCCACGTTAACTGTCATGTCTCTGTCTCTTTTCAGTCCCCTTTCATCTAGCAATGTTTCTGCTTTTTGGTTTTTTTTTTCCTAAAAAGACTTTATATTTGGGGCAGTTTTAAGTTCACAGCACAGCCGAGTAGGAAGAATGTGGCACCCCCATATACTCTGTCCTTCAGCCACATGCCCCCCACTGCCAGCATCCTCCATGGGGGAGTATATTTGGTACAGATGATGATCCAACACTGTTACATCATTGGCATCCACAACCCACACTTGTTTGGACAAACACAGGATGCTGTGGATCCACCATTTTGGCTTCACGGAATATTTTCCCCACTCTACAGATCCTGTGTTCCACCCACTCACCCTAAGAACCTCTGATCAGCCCTTCCATCAGCTTCCAAGAACAACTGGTCTTTTCTCTCTCCTTACAGATATTTCAATGAGAAACATTATAGATACGGTCCCAGCTGCCATCTAACTGCGATCCTGCGTACTGTTCAGATTGGTTTCTCTCACGTTACTAACCCACATGTAATTTTCCTCTACGTCTTTTTATGGCTTAACCGTTCTTTTAGCACCGAATGCTATTTCATTGTCTGGCTTTATCACAGTTTGTTTATTCATTCACAGAGGGACATCATCCAAGCCTGGGAAGATAGGAATAAAGCGGCTATAAATATCCGTGTGTAGGTTTTTGCTTGGCTAGAAGTTTTCAGCGGGTTTGAACGTAAGCCAGGGAGTCTGGCTGTCGAGCGAAGTCCATCTAGGTTCTTCCAAAGATGCTTCACTGACTTCCAAAACCTTTGTACCATTTCCCATCCCCACCACTGGTGAACGAGGGCTGCTCTTGCTCCATGCCTCCCCCAGCACTTTGGGTTGCCCATAGTTTAGACATTCACCGCTTTGGTAGCTGTGTAGTAGTGACATAGTACTGCTTTTTACAACACAAACATCTTAGTTAGCTCATGGATCATCTGTCTGGGCTTACTGAAACACTCGCTACAAGATTTTGACCCAGTGGGATTGTGTGTACCAAACTCATTCCTGGTGGGGTGACCTTATTTAATAACCATGACTAACATAGCTGAACTTTTCCTAAGATGGGGCTCAGGGATGTTCAACTATGTTACTGTGTTAACATAGTTTAACATGCACTGTGTTAAACTTTTCTCTCTGTGATCCATTTGTTCAAGGTCAAATAGACAGACATTCCAAAATATCCTTATTTGTCGAAGCCTGTGTATAATCTATTATCTTAATTAGTTAATTTGTGTGACATCACTGCTTTCCAAATTAACATACTTTAACATGCTAACGGCTGTTACTTAGCACATATTAAGCTCCAGCACTCTTACAACCACAAGGAAAGTGTTATTACACACTAGTCTGAGGATTCTGCCATCTACACCCTGGAAACTGGCGGCTGAGGGTTACTAGTGTGTATCACAGTAATTGTTACAATTGATATCCTTTGCACAAAACCTACACTGAAAGTCTTGATAACCCTTTGTGTAATACAAGAAAAGTTAAGTATAAGATCAACAGAATGTTCCAGAGACAGCAGCAGAATACTCACATGGGACATTCTCCAGCCCCCACACTCTGGGAGCCCAGAGAATGCTACTTGTAGAAGAAATGCAGACGCAGACTGAGTTAAAATTGACTCGGATCCGGGTCTAAACAAATCTAAAAGAGCTCTTTCAGTAATATGGAATGTCACTTCATTTGCAAACTGAAGCAAGTGACTTGAGAAGCCTTTGTGTTGTCTTAGGCAAGACCTGGGCATCGGGTAGGAAACACAGAATCAAAACTGGCTAGCAGCTCAGCCTTCCTTTCTATCCCGTTTTCATTGTGTGTGTGTGTGTGTGAGCTGCAGATTCCTAGAAACAGTTTCTACCTGAGACTCCACAGAGGCCACACCAGGCTGTGTCTAAAGTGTCTACATAAATTATGTCAGGAAATCAACAGAACAAAGTAAGTTCAAGTCAAAGGTAGGCTTTTTTTTTAAGATAAATTTTTATTTATTTATTTATTTAACATCCTGGTCACCGCTTCCCCTTCCTTCTCTCTCCTCCCAGATCCCCGTCTCCCCTCTGTTCCTCAATCCACTCCTCCATTTCAATTCAGAAAAGGGCAGGCCTCCCATGGATATCAATAAAACATGGCATAACAAGTTGCAGTAAGATTAAGCACTTTGCCTTATATTAAGGCTAGGCAAGGCAACCCAGTATGAGGAATAGGGTCTCAAAAGCCAGTAAAAGAGCCATAGACAGCCCCTGCTCCCGTTGTTAGGGAGACTAGAAGACCAAGCTACGGAACTATCACATATATACAGAGCGCCTAGGTCAGTCCCATGTAGGCTCCCTGGTTGTCGGTTCTGTCTATGTTGAGCCCTTCAGAACCCAGGGTAGTTGACTGACCCCTCTGGCTCCTACAATCCTTCCTTCCCTTTGCTACAAGATTCTCTGAACTCCACCTAATGTTTGGCTGTGGGTCTGCATCTATTTCAGTCAGTTGGTGGATGGAGCCTGTCTTATGACAGACAGTTGGGCTAGGCACCAGTCTGGTCACAGGAGATGGCCAGTTCAGGCTACTAATCTGCTATTGCTACAAGTCTTGGCTGGGGTCATCTTGTAGATTCCTGGGAGATTTCCTTGCTCCAGGTTTTTACCTGACCCAGAGATGCCCCCCCTCTTTCCAATAGTCTCTTTCTGTACTCTAACCTGATTGCTCATGTTCCCACCCAACCCTGCCCTCAGTCCACTCAAGAAATCTCTATTTCCCCTTCACAGTATGGGTGTCCTTCCGTGAATCCTTCATGTTACCCAGTCTCTGTGGACTGTAGCATGATTATTCTTTACTTTACAGCTAACATCCACTTATGAGTGAGTACACACCAGGCTTGTCTTTCTAGGTCTGGGTTACCTCAACTCAGAATTCCTTTTTTTTTTTTTCTAGTTCTATCCATTTGCCTTCAAATTTCCTGGTGTCCTTGTTTTAAATAGCTGAGTAATACTCCACTGTGTAAATATACCACCTTTTAAAAAAATCCATTTCTTGGCTGAAGAACATATAGGTTTTTTTCAGGTTCTGGATATTATAAATAAAACTGCAATCCCCATTAAAACCCCAGCACAATTCTTTACAGACCTTGAAAGAGCAATATTCAACTTTATATAAAAAAAAACCCAGGATATCTAAGAAAAAAAAACATACTTCTAGATGTATCACCATCCCTGATTTCAAACTCTACTACAGAGCTATCATAATAAAAGAGCATGGTATTGTCATAAAAACAGATAGATGGATCAATGTAATTGAAGACCCAGATGTACATCCATACAACCATGGACACCTGATTTTTGACAAAGAAGCCAAAATTATACAAAGGAAAAAAGAAAAGCATCTTCAACAAATGGTACTGGTTTAACTGGATGTTGGCATATAGAAGAATGTAAACAGAGCATTATCTATCACCCTGAATCAAAGACCTTCACATCAAACCAGATACACTGAGCCTGTTAGAAGAGAAAGTGGGAAATAATCTCAAATGCACTGGCACAGGAGACAACTTCTTGAGCAGAACACCAACCAATAGTTCAGGCACTAAGATTGACAATTAATAAATGGGACCTCATGCAACTGAAAAGTCTCTGTAAGGCAAAGGACACTGTTAATAGACACAACATACACAACAGCAGGCAACAGAATGGGAAACGATCTTCACCAACCCACATCTGACAGAGGGCTCATTTCCAACATATATAAGGAACTCAAGAAACTAGGTATCCACAAACCAAAATATCCAATTAAAAAATGGGGTACAGATCTAAACAGAATTCTCAAAGGAAGAATCTCAGATGATGGAGAAACACTTAAAGGAACTGTGCTACATCCTTAGCCATCAGGGAAATGCAAATCAAACCGACTGAGACTCCATCTTACGCCTGTCAGAACAGCCTGGATCAAAGGCACAAGTGACCGCTCATGCTGGATGTGGAACAAGGGAACACTCCTCCGTTCTCCGTGGGAGTGCAAACTTGTACAGCCACTCAGGAAGCCCCACTGTGGCGGTTCCTCAATATACCACAAGACCCAGGTATACCACTCTTGAGCATGTATTCAAAGGATGCTCAATCATACCTAAAGGACACGTTCTCAACTATGTTCATAGCTGCTTTACTCAAAGGGAGTTGAGTACCGTAAATGAGCTCACCATACTCCGCTTTTGGTACCTGTGGCGCCCCCTTGTGGCCCATGTACAAGCGCGCTGACAGTTCTTCCAGGCTTGCCACAAAACCGGACTCCCTTCTTTTCTTTCTGAACGTACCTCATAAAGGCATTTAGCTGTTGAAACTGAATTTTATCTTCGTTAACTCAACCCCAAAGACACCCTTCCCCACTCTCATGGGCTGCTTGCCCTATTTCTTCCAAGCCACATTGGAGGAAGGCTGACTTCTCATCGAGGTCTCCCGTTTTGCTGGGAGCAGAATGTTCAACAAGGAACATTCAATTTAATTAGCACATTAACATAATCACATCAAGCGTAGACACAGCGCTTGACAATAGGAAATTGGGTAAATGAACGTGAATGATTTCAGCCCTGTGCTTTATAATTAGCCAAAGAGGAGAGAACGCTTAATGCTGCCCTGTGTGTTCAATGTGCTTGCTGGTTTCTGATTGAAGAGGCTAGGGTTGTTGACGCCAAAGACACTTAAATTTATCTTACTATTCAAAATGAGACAAAAGAGTAAACACAGAGTCCTCTGTTCACGGGCACTTTCTGACCTTCTGTACGCCACGTGAGAAGCTCCCTCGCTGGCTGCGGCCTTCATCAAAGCCGGAACGCTGCAGCGAGGAGCTCTGTGAATGAAAACAGGTACCGGTGCCAATTTCTAGAGCTCAGGACACAGAACACATAAAAGGTGACCAAAATAAATAAATAACCCCTCATGGAAAATTCTAGGCTTCAGCCCGCCTTTTATAGTGTGCCAGGAGTTTTGTTTCCTTTTCCAGCCGTGGTCTCTTGTGGCTCGGGTTGCCTTCTGACTCAACCAGCGGCCGGCCGTTGAAAATGACCTTGAACTCGGGGTCCTCCCGCCTCCCGCTCACAAGTGTTGGGATTACGGGTGGTACCTGTGGCAATCTTGCGCCGGAACCATCCATAGATTTCCCATTCTCAGCCCTGTGCCCTCAATCAACTTCAGGCGACCCTACAGTTAGAGGTCATTTTCTCAGCAGAACCTTTGAGATGTAAGACGGGAAGCAAACAGGGCAAGGCAAGTCAGAAACAGCACAAACCCCATGTGGCTGATGCTAGTTGTTTTGACCACACAGAAGTTGACAAGTAAAAGACAGAACATTTGTAGGACAGACATTAGAAAAGCCATAGATACTGGCATTGATGTCACACAAACCTAAATCTGCTGCCGTGATGGTCAGTCCTTATGGTCACCTTGGTAGGATTTAAGGTCACCACGGACTATATATTTCTAAGTGTGTCTGTGAGGGTGATTCTAAAAATGTTTAACCAAGGAGAGAAGACCTGCAGCAGTGTGGGCAGCACCGTGCCCCGGGCTGGAGGCTCAAACAGAATTTTAAAAAGTGAGTTGAACACCAGTATTTGTCTGTTTCCGTCTGCAGAGATGATGTCACAATCACACCCCTCTCCTGTCCCTGTGCCTTCCCTGTCGTGATGGGCTGTCTTCCCTCAAACTGTACCTGAAATAAGTTCTTCCTCTTTTAAGTTTCTTCTTAATCCCAGCAATGAGAAAAGTTAACTAATGCAGCCACCTGCTTGCGGTGAGCCTTAAGCAGTCTGCTTGGCCGCTTTCCTCATATGTGAAACAGGAATGGCAGTGTTAATGCCAATCTTCTCACTGCTGTGGACAAGAGGTTCTCTGTGCCCAGCACTGGCTAAGCCGTTCCCGGAGGACAATGAGCTATCTCCAGAGTGGGAATGGCGCTGTCTCCCTGGGGTCAGGGTGGCTGTGGCTCGGTGAAGAAACACCCACGGAAGGGCACCAAGTGCCTTTGCACAGCCAAGGCCTTGGGCAACTTACAGCTTCCCGTTCTCTTGTGCACCGTGCAGGACACACCCAGGCAACGGGGTACTCACCACTCTGGTTCTCAATTGGTCTTTGTCTAGGTCAGTGGTTCTCAACCTGTGGGTCGCGGCTCCTTTAGGATCACATATCAGATATTTTCATTACGATGCATAACAGTAGTGCACAATTATAGTTATGAAGTAGCAACAGAAATAATTTTGTGGTTGTGGGGGTCATCACAACGTGAGGGGACTGTATTAAAGGGTCACAGCATTAGGAGGGTTGAGAACCACTCAACCTTAACAGACGGTTCTGTCCAATGCCCCTTTGACTCCCCACCACCTTGGGTTGGGGTTCTTGGGGACTCCTGTGCTAGTTGGGACTTTCTGAAGATTCTGCTTCTTTTTATTTCTATTGGTTTTCCTTGCTACCAAACTCGAGTGAAGCCAAGCTTTCTCCCGAGTCCCCCCAGTATTCGTTGGTGTTAACTTTATCTCACCATTTCCGTGGCTCTCTGTGTAGCCCGAGTCTCTTCTTTGGTTGGGCAGGAAGTCTTTGGAAGGTGAAAGCCATGTCCCCATTCTACAGCCTAGCTCAGTGCTCGACAAACGGCTAGGGCATCACAACTCACTTCCCCTGAGAACTTGATCTTGCTAGCCCAGGGGCCCTCAGGCATTTGCTTGCTCTACATGGCCCTGCTCACGCTCTTTTTTTTTTTCTAGCCCAACCACGTATATCTGAACGTTAATCTGAAATGTCCAAGTGTTCCAGCAAAATTTAGGATAGGAAAAAGCAACCGATGCCTGACACTGAATAGCATATAGGCACAGAGATTGACATTGGCACATATATTATTTCCCAGGGGAAATGATAGTGTTTATGGGGTGCGTTGGGGTGGGGCAGAATCTCCAAACCAGAGTCATGGCTTACCGACTACACATTCTTCTTCTGGAATAATGTGCACGACACCATAGCTCAGCAGCTTTTACACTTATTACTGACTTTTTTACATCAGGGAAGCCCGTGCTTCAGTGAGGTCAACCAGGGGTCCTCCGTGACATTAAAGTGGTAATATTAGTAGATGGTGGAAGACCATCCTGGGCTGCTTTGGCTACCATTCCCCACCACGTGGCTCCCAGTAGACATACTGACACAGTAATATCTCTCAAAATCTGAATAACATGGAACTCTACTGCTTGGTGTGTGGTTTTAGTTTAGGTGAGAAAGTCTCCCACAGGCTCCCATGTTTGAACACTTGGTCCCCAGTTGGTGATGCCATTGGTGGCAGTTGACATGATCCGGACTTGATGGAGGAAGTACAGCACTGGGGGTGAGATCTGAGCGCTAAAAGCCTCAAGCCACTTCCTGGTTACTCTCTGCTCTGTGCTTGTGGTTGAGGTGTGAGCTCTCTGCTTCTTCCTCCTGCCACCAACTCGCTGCCATGCCTCCCCACCACAGCAAGTTAGTTATCCCTCTGGAGCCATGAGCTAAACTAAACTCTTCCGTAAGTCGCTTTCAGCGATGCCGTTTAATCACAGCAGAAGAAATGTCTTTAATGCTGTGTGTCATTTTGGGGACCATTTGGAGTCCTGGCCTCCAGATGCTCTTCCCTGCTAGAGATCTTTACTTTCCTTCTGATCTGAGTTACTGAAAGCTGTGTCAAAGTTGTTTACCAGCTCTGCTTCACGAGCACGTGTTGCCTTGGCCTTGAGGATCAGAGGGTAAGGTTTTCACCTGTTGGCCCACCTGACTGTTGGGTATATAAGCCTCTGTGGTGCTATTGAAGAAAGGGCTTCTCACCAGTGACTAGAGGTCCGTGTCTCTGTCTCTCCATCTGTGTCTTTGTGTGTGTTTCAACCTCCAGCCCCTTGCCCGAAGCTCGCAAACTGTATGGTAGCACATAGAGCGCAGACAGGCATTGTGCGCTGCGCGCCATGATATGACTAAACAGTCCATCTTCTCGTGGTTTAGAAATTACATAGACCACAGGAAAAGAAATCCATGTCTCTTCTCTTTTTTAGAGATTGACTTTTACTCTTATTTAAGTGCTAGTTGGGACTTTCTGAAGATTCTGTGTGGATGCCATGTTGTATACGTGTGTAATGAGGTCAGAAGAGGGTGTTGCGCTCCCTGGAGCTGGAATTACTCAGGCCTTCTGCCAGAGCCCTAACCACTGAGTCACCGCTCCAGCCCCCATGCCCTCTCTGCGCATTTCATTTCACCCAGCAGACTGTGGGTTCAGGAAGAATAAGCAGGGCTTGGCCCTTGAAGTGCCGCACAAATGCAAGGCCCAGCAGGCTTGTTTTGGTATTGATAATATTAACGCTACGGCCCTCAGGAAACACGGGGCAGAGCTGACAATAAGTCAGATGTTCAGGCTCCAGCTCTGTCAGAAAGAACTAGAATTTCGCCTCCACACACCTGAAGCTGCACCTGACCCTGGTTTCCAAAGACTGTCCTTGTAAAAGTCAGCTTTCTCCCTTGACCTGGCTTTGTAAAGCTGTGGTTCTGTTCCTATCTCTCTCCACAATCTAGACAGCTCTGTTGCTCATCTTCTCTTGTCTCGGGCCTGGCTTCCCTATTGCCCACCCCTCTGACCCATGGGAGAATTCTCACCAAAAAAAAAAAAAAAAGAATGGGGTCAGACTGACAACAAGCCTCAGGTCCCTCTCTCCCTGCTTCCAGACTCAGAAAGATTGAGCCCCGAAGAAAGATTATTGCTGGAAAAAATTCTGTGGCACTTTAGCAGGCTGGGAGGCAGGGCTAACCAAAGCACTTGGGAGCCTGCCTTTGCTCCTTCTCAGCTGCTGTGATATTGTGTAAGGATGAGCCTGGTGCAATGCCTGAACTTAAGGGGAAAAGGGGAGAGAGCGGGATTATGTTTCTGTGTCAGAAGAGAAGCTGCCTGGCAATAATTAAGCCTCCTGAGTTAGAACTAATAATAATAATAAAAAAAAGTCCTTGCTGTGGGTTTCCAAGGTTCTCTCGTGAGGAGAACATAGTGAAAACATTTTGGGAAACACAAAGAGAGGTTTCAACGCTCAGGCAGGGTAGAAGCCGGTACACCTCCTACTATTCCCTCCTGTAGTTTTTATGAAGCGGAGTTTTGCAGGGTCTGGGAGATGCCTTGGGGAGCATTTTCCTTCCAATTCCTGACTTTAAAACTCAGATAAAGAATAGAATCCTAGGTCTACTTCCAGACAGCCTACCAGGAGGGATGCCTTCAGGGGAAGACACTGCCCTAGGCAGCTACGTTCAGGAAAACTTTGGACTGTGGAGGAAACCCCCCCAGTGATTTCTCCTCGTCCTTTTGACCTCGGCCAGGAAAGCAGGTCCTGACCTAGACTGGTGGTTGGGAAAAACACGGGTACAGAGGAAGAATGGTGGGGGAGACAACAATGAGGAATTATGGGAATGTATCCCCCTGCGCTCTTACGTTTCTGGGGTCTGGATAGCAAACAGCCTGGGGTCTCGTTCATCAGTGTCTTCAATGACTTCATGGAACCAACCTCTCTCCCCCTCTACCAACACTAACTTTCTTTATGAATTGTGTCCTTTGGCCCTGGGTCACAACTGATCCAAACAGCTCGAATGTCTCTGAGCCTGTTTTCCTCACCTGTAGCAGAGACAGCACGGGAGCAAGTGGTTCCGTTTGTGGAGAAGGGTTATCAGCCTGAGGAAAGGATATTAATTGGATTCTAGCTTCCTGTCTCCAACTTGAGTGGCCCCAACCCTTCCGAACAGCTTCGTTTACATCTAAGGGCTTAACTTCTTTTGTGGCCAGAAAAGAAACCCTTGCATGGCCACCTCTTGTCGCTGCGCTATGCCAGCTGGTCCTCATCACTCCGCTGCAGGGTCGTCTACTCGGCTGCTCTGACCGCCACTCTTCTCTCCTCCCTTTGGCTAAGACTCCATATGGACAGCTTCTTCCTCCCATCGCGGCCCTTGTCTGTGCCACGAGACTCCAAACCACCTGAATTAGCAATAGTTCCTTCTTCAGTCCTGGCCTTCCCTTCACACAACCAAAGGGACATTTTTTCAAAGAACAAATCAAGCCCAGTCCCTGCTCTCAACCTTCAATGGGCTCCAACGGAATCTGCCCCTCCCTGTTGGGGTCCAGAGTCCTCCAGACCTACGCTTCTCCCTGCCCAGCCTCATCTTCCTGTCTTCTCTGCCTCCACCATGCTGCCCCTGGTGACTCTCCAGTGAGAGGGACCTGCCTCCGGGATCTCCCATGAGCCGTACTGCAGTGGCCTCGATCCTTCCTTCCCCAGACAGTGGCATCTTCGGCCTCATTTCCTATATGGCTCTGACATTCTAGAAGCCCCGCCTAGACACGGCACTGGCAGCCTCTCCATGCTTTGGTGTGTTGCCTGACTTTCTCCTAGTGAATTTCATTCTTGGTACCGCGTTTCATTTTTTGTCATGCGAACAGGACGTCTAACGCCTTGTTGTCGTCCCTGCCTTCAATTTCTACATATATTTCTAACACGCAGCAAGAAGTCAGGAAGTGCTTGCAGGAGCCACAGAAGTACAACGGGGTCTCAGAAACAGCTCCACTAGGCCTGATCTCCATTGTAAGGAAGCAGAAAAAGGGGGAAGCCACACAGGGTTGGGTCCTTTCCAAAGAGGAGAGAGTCGTGTTTTGACACTTCAAAAACGAGAGCACCTAAGGTGGCTCTTGTGGAATATGAGTTTTCTGAATTCTATTGGCCTGGTAGGGCAGTCAGTGAGAAGGAGGAGCTGTAAAAAGCTACGTGAGAGTTCCCAGTGACAGTCATCAGCATGGCTGGGACGTCCCCTGGGACGCAGGGCATGATCTTCACAACCTAAACAACATCCTTTATTGCTGATTGCTTCATGGCAAGGATGGCAATTCCTTTGGAAGTTGTGTCATGAAAATGTCTCCTTCTGAAAGAATCAATCTGGAGACATCTAGAAGGATGGTTTCAGAGACTGGAGCTGAGATGAGATTTTGTCTCCGAGTATTCTAAAACCTTGGGTTGGTTGGACAGACTTGATATGCCCTTCAGGACTGGGAAAGGCTTCTAATGGGAAGTCTAGACATGCCGGAAACAAGAGCAAAAGGTTCCAGCGATAGAATCCCAATGAACATCGTTCATGGTTTAAAACGGAACCAATTTCCTCTCTGAAGAGAGATTGAGATCCTATTAATATTGTCTGAGTGTCTGACCTGAATATGACTGAGAGGCTATTTTTCAGTCGGCCACAAGGAGTATTTGGATTGTTTCTACCGTTTCACCCTCTTGCCCATTTTAAGTGATGCTACTTAGGGGTGAGAAGAATTTCGTATTTACACTGAGCACTAGACACTGAAAAGAGAGCTACAAATAGCTCTTTCCCTTTGAGGTCACCTCTTCACTCTTTTGATTGAGTCTTTGGAAAATACAAAAGGTTTAGTCTTAATGAAGTACCTTTTAAATTACTCTTTCTGATGTCATATCTAAGTCACCTTGCCTCGGGTAAGGAAATAGAGATTTTTTTTTTCTGAGAGCTTTATAATTTTATCACTTATAATGTAAGTCCTTGATCATTTGAAGAAATTTTTGTATAGTCTATGAGACAAGAGAATGGCTATATTCTTTGTTGTATATATACACATTTGTGTGTGTGTGTGTGTGTGTGTGTATCTGTGTAATGGTTCATTTTTATTGGATTTGAAAACAGCTTAGCAGCTTAGTAAAGCTCACCCAGAAGCGGGTGTCTATGAGGCTCACAGAGGTCAGATCATGAGGACCCTGATCTAACAAACAGCTTAATACATTGATGGGATGAAACACTAGACATCTCTTTCTGTGGGGTAGAGGGTCGGTGGCAAGCCGGGCTTGATTGGGGGAAGTAGGTCACACACCTGATTGTGTCCTTATGGGCACTATCTTGATCTGGGCCTTTTGTAGCCTTGTTCCACTCTGCTCCGTGTCTACCAGGATGGGAACTTTACAGTGCACACCTCTCTACCACCAGACCACCAGACAGAAACCTCTGAACCCATGAGCAGAACAACCCCCTCCTTTGTTTCTTGTGTGTTTTGTAACTCTGATATTGTCAAGTGAACAGGATCTAGAATCCCCTAGAAGACAAGACTCTAGGTGTGTCTGTGAGGGTTGATCTAGGACTATCTCTAGTAGGGTCATCAAGGCGGGAAGATCTACTCTAAAAGTGGGTGGAGCCATTCCCTGGACTTGGACTCTGGAGTCCTTGAAAGGAATCAAGCTAACTGAGCACAGCCATCACACCATCATTCTCGATTCCCTAACCAGAACCTAATGTGACCAGATGCCCGGAAGCTCCTGCTGCCTTTACCTGTCCGCTACCAGAGACTGTGTACTCTTGAACTGTGAGCTGAACCGAGTCCTTTAAGTTGCTTTTTGGTCAGGTGTTTTGTTGCAGCAATGAGGAAAGTAACAAATTCTGTAACAGAACAAGAGTCAAACACAATCGCCAATTATCCTGGCATCATTTGTTGGAAGACTGTTCTTTCCTTCTTGAATTTTCTTGATACTCTTGCCAAAATCTGGCTGACTCTAACCATGAGGGACTAATTCTGGACTCAGTTTTGTTCTGTGGATCTATATCTGTATCTCCATGCCAGCATTGCATTGCCTTGACTGTTGTATCTCTGTAGCAAAATTTAAAATCAGGAAGTGCTAAGTTCCAAGCATTCAGAAACACAATTTTATTTTACTTGGCGTCTTACTGGCTTGTTTGTTAATAGTTTTCCCCCTCCTCTAATGGTTGTTTCTGGGGATTCTTTAAGATTTTCCCTATATGAGATTTATCACTTACAAAATGGAGAGGCTTTTTTTTTTTCCTTTCTCGGCAGGATGCTTTTCATTTCTTCTGCCAATTTCTCCTGCCTAGACTTTCCAATCTAATGATGAATTTAAATGCTAAAACCATTTTTGTCCCGATATTAAAGTGGCAAAACCATGTCTTTGTTTCCTGATGCTAAAGGGAATTTTTCCTATAGTGTTAAATAGAATATCGGTGGGTGTTTCTTACAGGTGCTCGTCATCAGGTTGACCGGCTCGACTTCTACCCCTAGCCTGTCGTCTTTGATTGGTTTTATTAAGCTATACATTTTTGTCCTCTCCCTTCTCGTTCTCCGCTCTCCCCTTGTACACTGTCTCCTGACTCCCACACTCCCAATTTACTCAGATCGTGTCTTTTTCTCCTTCTTACGTAGATCCATGTACGTCTCTCTTTAGGTCCTCTGTGTTGTCTAGTTTCTCTGGGGTTGTGACCTATATGCTGGTTTTTCTTTGCTTTATGTTTAAAGGCCACTTTCGAATGAGTACATATTTTATGTGTCTTTCTGGGTCTGTGTTACCTCACTCATGATAGTTTTTTTTTTCTAGATCCATCCATTTGCCTGCAAATTTCAAGATGTCATTATTTTTTTCTGCTGAGTAACACTCCATTGTGTAAATGTACCATATTTTCTTTATCTGTTCTTTGGTTGAGGAGCATCTATGTTGTTTCCAGTTTCTGTCTATTACAAACAATGCTGCTATGAACACAACTGGGCACATGTCCTTGCCATGTGATTGAGCTTCCGTTGGATGTATACCCCAAAGTGGCATTGCTGTATCTTGAGGTAGATTGCTTCCTAATTTTCTGAGAAATCGCCATACTGATATCCAAAGGGGCTGTACCAGCTTGCACTCCCACCAACAATGGAGGAGTGTTCCCTTTACCCCACATCCTCTCCAGCATAAGCTGTCATCAGTGTTTTTGATCTTGGCAATTCTGAGAGGTGTAAGATGGAATCTCAGAGTTGTTTTGATTTGCATTTCTTTGATGGCTAAGGATGTTGGGCATTTCCTTAAGTGTTTTTCAGCCATTTGAGATTTGTCTGTGTAAAAAAATCCAGGATAGTCAAAATAATCCTGTACAATAAAGGAACTTCTGGAGGCATCATCATCCCTGACTTCAAATTCTACTATAGAACTATGGTAGTGAAAACAGCCTGGTATTGGCATAAAAACAAACAGGAGGACCAAGGGAATCGAATTGAAGAACTGAGTATCAATCCACACAACTACAAACACCTGATTTTTGACAAGGAGATTAAAAACATAAAACAGAAAAAGAGCATATTTAACAAATGATGCTGGCATAACTGGATATCAACATGTAAATGAGTGAAAATAGATTCATATCTATCCCCATGCACAAAACTCAAGTCCAAATGAATCAAAGACCTCGACATGAAACCAACCACACTGGACCTCATAGACGAGAAAGTGGGAAGTACACTTGAACGCATTGGCACAGGAGACCATTTCCTAAATATAACCCCAGTAGCACAGACACTGAGTGCAGCGGTTAATAAGTGGGACCTCTTGAAACTGAGAAGCTTCTGTAAAACAAAGGGCACTGTCAACAAGACAAAAAGGCAGCCTATTGAATGGGAAAAGATCTTCACCAACCTCACATCAGACAGAAGACTGATCTACAAATTACACAAAGAACTCAAGAAACTTGACATCCGCCGGGCGGTGGTGGCGCACGCCTTTAATCCCAGCACTCGGGAGGCAGAGGCAGGCAGATCTCTGTGAGTTCGAGACCAGCCTGGTCTACA
>NC_022023.1:14151328-14156794 GCF_000317375.1 Microtus ochrogaster
AAAAAAAAAAAAAAAAAAAAAAAAAAGAAACTTGACATCCATATAACAAATAATCCAATACCCCTAGTTTGTTAACCATTTCATTTTGCCAGGTACCTTTTAGTTTCTGTCGGCTGAGATGATCTCGTGAGAGTTCCCTCTTCATCTTATTAGTATGGCTTATTACATTAATTTTTCATAGCCTGAAGTGTAGTATTGCGTTCCTCTGATGAAGCTGACTTGATTCTGTTTTATATGTTGTTAGATGTAGTTGGCCTAGTGCTTTGTGCAGGGGCTCGGAGAACTGGGCTAGGACCCTATGACAGCTAGTGGCAGAGAAGAGAGCTGAGCCTCAGAGGCCCAGACAAAGAGCTTTTGGCACCTGTGTGTTTTGCTGGTTAACTGTCACCCAGATCCTTGCCTGGACACACGACAGACTTAATGTTTCTGTGACGTTCACCTATAGTTAGAGAGGATGGGGGAGGTAAAGGATGGTGATCTCTCCACACTCCTGTGATCTTCTGGAGCCAAGAGCCGGGTTCACTCATTCAGCTACAGAAGACTGAGTGGCCCTGTCTTCTAGCCAGAAGCTTCTGCGAACATTGCCACTAGCATTAGGCTGCTGAGCTCTGATGTAGGAGGGCTGGGGTACACTCCATTCTCCTCCTCCTCCTCTGGGAATCTCCATCACATCTTCCATATTTCCACATCTCTGAGTATCTGAGTCCCTAGTATGGAAGAAAACATCCCTTGTGCCCAGAGCAAGTGGTGACAGCAGTGACTTAGGAAAGTCACACTCTGGAAATAGGTGTTTAGTCTCTGACGCATTAAGGAATTTTTCTCTTTGTCACATGGATTGGCAAGCTGATTCCTTTATTGCAACCTTTACTTAAGGCTGGATAAATTTTCTGGACACTTGGAAAATATTTTAAAACCCAAAGAATGTTTATGGTGTGTGCCCACTCTGAGACACAGTGTAGGGAAGTGGATTTTTCTCAGTTAATTGAGCTAGCCCTCAGCCAAAGACATGATCACTCCCCTTCCACCATTTTTGAGGGGAGGCATTTACAGCAGGAGGTAGAGAACCATTAGAGGAGGTACATAAAGACTCTCCCTAAGGCTTCCTTAGACAAGCAACAATAGGTGAAAATGACCTTTCTGAGCAGACAATCCCTGAATGCGTCCTTGTCAGATGAACTCAATCAGGGTGGAAGCAGAAACACGTGCCCATGTCTAGGAGCTTTTTGATGCCAGCCCCTCCAACGGTAAATAGTGGGCCTCAGTTGCAAAATGCCACTCAGTTGCAAAATGCAAAAAGGCTTTGAGTATGTCTATAGGTATATGGGTAAATCAGAAGTCAGGGTGAAGAAAGAGGAAGGAAGGACAGATCATTGTCCAAGGAGGAACATGAATCAAAGTTTCCTAGCTCCCCGTTTCCAGAGCCTTCGCTGTGCGTTTTTTTCAGAATTGTCTTCTGTCTTTTCCATGTAGTGTGGTAGGGAGACTCTCTCCACACAGCTCAGCCTGACATGTGGCCAAAGCTCTGATTTCCAATTCTCCATAATGAATATATTATTGAAATTCAATAAAGAGTCGTTCGTAAAGATGAAAATATGATTACGAGACGCTGTCTCTTAACTCCTAGGATCAATGCTAGAAGAAATTCTTCCTAAGAGCTGTGAAGGGATTATGATCCATCTACATATATGGAACATTTATGCACAGCGCACCGTGGTTTATGTGCATCAGTGTGTTTACCTCCCCAAACCTTATAAGGTAGACAGTTTTTTTTTTTTAACACACTTTACAATGAGGAGTCTGAGCAACAGTTACCAGTGACAGTTAAAGTTCAGATCAGACAATCTGATTTCAAGGCACAAACTCCCAGTATCCCCAGCCCTTGTCACAGGGACAAAACTCTTTTAAGCTATAAGGAATCTTCTCTGAGGTTTGAAGGGTTCAGACTAGTGCTTACTGTATGTTGCACACACACCCCTGCATGGCACCAACCCTCCTTTTGCTGACCCCTCCCATTAGTTCCCTTTGTCCCCTAAACAGCTTAGCTTTGTTTTCAAATTGGTATTTGCACGTCTGCTCTTGTGTCTCTCTAGGAACCACAAATGAAAGAAACGCACGCTATCCCCTTTTGAGACCGACTTAAATCACTTTCTATATAATGATCTCTAATTGTGTCTATTTCCTTGCCAACTCCATGACTTTGTTCTTTTTTATGAATTTAAAAAAGTACCTCTATTTCCCAATACACAGGCAAATAGACAGAGAGAGCTCACATGTCTCCGTGTTTGAGTCTTACCCACTTAAAAGGAAACCAGCCGGCTGTGGTTTGGATAAATGCTCCTTCAAAACCCCAAGGTGGTGCTAGTGGAAGGCAGGAGCCTTTTCAGGATGTGAGGCCCAGCGCCCACTGCTGGTGCAAGTGTAGAATCATGCTCTCTCCTCAGAAAATGGACTCGGGGCAAAACAGTTAAAGGGTGTGGTCTTCCTGGTCATCCCTCCCACTTTTCAAGCGAGAGAAGGGGACGCGCATGCCCATTCCGCAGAACCGCACTCTGCTTCTGTTTTTACTCCAGAGCCAGCACGACCCAAGCGTTCACCACCAGGTGACTGTCGGGCAAGGTTTGTGTATTCATACCCTAAATAATGACTCAGCAGCGAACAAGCAGCAAATCTAGGCCACACACAATAACACGGCTGCATCTCCTAGTGAGCGTGCTGGTGGGAGAAGCCTGGCAGGAGAGAACTCTATTAAATAATCCCATGTGTGGAAAATAAAAAGGAAGCAGATTATGCCTGCGGCGGAGGGGAGGGAGGAAGAGAGGGAGGGCTCTAATGGGACAGGGGAAGATGGACACAAAGGGCTTCGAAGTTCATAATTGGCGCGGCTAGGGCAGCACGGTACACGTTTAGATTAAGAAGCCCTTGCTGCGTAAGTGTGAGGATCCGAGTTTTGAGTTCCTAGAATCCACATAAAAGCCGGGCTTGGTAGCGAGCGAGTGCCCGCAATCCTACTCCTCCTACAGTGAGATGGGCGGAGACCTGGGAACTCATGGGCCAGCCAGTCTGCAGTGATGAACGAGAAACCCTGCCTCGAGTGAGGCGGATGACAGGGACTGCTATCAGAGCTTGTCCTCCAGTCTCCACAAGCACATCATGCACGCATGCTCGCGCCCACACTCCTGCACGTGCACACAGAGGAATAAAGGGTGAATGTGTGCACTGGACAGAATGGGTTGCACAGGTATCTGATGATCAAGAACACATACATTTGAGAACGTCTCAGGGCCAGGGAAATGTCTCAGTGGGTAATCTCACAGCGGAGGACTTGAGATCTATGGTACTGCACGTAAAAATGTCAGGTAAGGACAAGTACATCTGTAATCCCAGCTGTGCAGGGATGGAGACAGGTGGATCTCTAGAACTAACTGACCACTTGGTCAGTACCGGTCCAGTGAGATACCACCTCAAAAGACAGGACGGAGAGCAGCAAATGAAGACACCTTGTAACTTTTAGCCTCTGTGCACACACGCACACACACAAATTTGTGCTTATATATGGACACACAAATACACTACACGCACACAAAATCTCTAACATGCCTTTTTAGCTTGCAACTATTTAATCTGAAATAAATCTGTCATTCTTGGGCTTATTCAGTGTCTACACTGCAAGCCTAATTGTGCGAATAAATATCCTCCTGAAATGATTGGAAGTGGCATAATTGATTCCCGTGAACAAAGACTGCTTTTTCTGGAGATTAAATATCTCTCACCATATGTTTCACGAGTCTCCTAATTTCCCTTCAAGTACTGCAAAACCCATCCCAAATATGGATATTTCCTCCTTACTTGCACACAAATCGCCTCTCTGCTTAGTTTCCCTACGCAGCTCCTAAATAAAACTTCACCCTGGTCTCTGTGAACTTTCGCTAGCAAACAGAGAGAGATTTGCACAGCTAAATGAAATTACAAATGCCTAATTAATGAATGCCCTTTCTTAGCTTTGTGTTTGAATAGACATTTCTATATTCCCAAGAAAATACAGATCTAAGTGTGAGCCCTCAAGTCCTTGAGGCTCGGGAAAGCCCCACATTTCCATGCCTGTTGCGAAGCAGAGTGTCATTTTGATGTGGTTTGCAAAAAGGCTAAAACCTTTTTATTTTTTTAAATGAAAATATAAAAAAGTCAATGAATTGGCTTTAAAAAGAACATCAAACAACCTCCGCATAGTGACTGGAGAGGGAGCCGGCTCTGGGATCTTGGCTCACTAAGCCCGGAGTGGCTTAATCAGATTATAAAGACCCATGTGTAGCAGATGAGCTGGACCCTGCTGAGCACCTGTGCATCTGGAAGTTGATTTCTTCTTGAACTGATGTGGTTTGAAACCCAGGAACTTTTAATGGAATGGTTCCCACACTCAGCCTATGGGTGGGTATTGGTTATTAAAGGTGTATTCATTAATACATAGTGAAAAATATTACTTGTGCATGTTTGTCCCCCAACTTTGCATAAAAAGAAACAGTCAATTAAAGCTTAAAAACAGAACAGAAAGGAAACTGGAATAGGAATGTCTACTCTAGGACAAAGTTGCCACTGTCTTTTCAGGGTGAAATACATACTTTGTCATGTTCTCTTTATACAAGCTGACAGGGCTCCAAGATGCTCACCCCTGCTTCCTACCTTCAAGCGTTCACTTCCTCACAAAACTAACTCCACAGTGTGGCTTGGCCTGGCTTCTAAAGACCGGAGCACAGCACTGTGGTGCCACTTTCAATGTGACTTCCCTCTCTTGAAGCTGGCACTGCCCCCAGTTCTCACTGCTCCGATGAAGCCAGCAGCTGGTCTTGAGCTACACTATGGAGAAGCCCAGCTGGCAGGATCTAGAGATAGCTTGTGGTCAATAGCTAGTTACCCACCAACAGTCAGATGGGCTGGGAGGCAGCGTCTTCCTAGTCAATCTCAAGGTGACTGAAGCCCCATCCCTTGGCTGGATGACGACTTGAGAACTCCGAAGCGCAGGTCCTTGGAGCCCTCAGCAAAGATGTGAGCTCATTTGCGGTTTTGCTCAGAGCACTGGGGGTACTTTTGCAGGGCAGCAGTAACTGTCATGTATAGTCCTGACTGTTCCTGGTGGGTGTAGTTCATCATTTCTATAGAAGCGGATCTAGGGAAACATCTTTAAATGAAATCAGAAATTGCAAGGAAAAAAACATTTGTTGAACATAGAGTCATCCACTGCACATGCCTGCATGCATGCACACACACAAACACACACTCACACCAAAATCCGAAGATATTCAAGCTCCTTGTACAAAATGGTGTCTAGAACTTGCATGCATCCTCCACGTGTGTTATCTCTAATTCAGATTGTTAATGCGAAGCCGGGCGGTGGTGGCGCACGCCTTTAATCCCAGCACTTGGGAGGCAGAGGCAGGCGGATCTCTGTGAGTTCGAGACCAGCCTGGTCTA
>NC_022023.1:14156894-14163032 GCF_000317375.1 Microtus ochrogaster
CAAAAAAACCAAAAAACAAAAAAAACCAAAAACCAGATTGCTAATGCGATGTGAAGGCTGTCTATGTAGTTGCTATGCTGTGTTGCTTAGGAACTAAGAGAAATAATTTTTACATTAGAAGCACGGATTTTTAAAAACTGTTTTCATGTGCAGTTGGCTGAAGTCACAGAGGTAGAACCTGCAGGCACGGAGCTAACTGTATCATATCTTGGTGTCACATGGTCACATGTCACAGACAGCTCCAAAGCAGATGGTTTTTATTTCAGGTTCCACAGAGAAGACTGAAAATCATAAACTCAATGGACAAATTAGAGGTTTGGAAAGTTCAGTGACTGTGGTCATCACCAGGGTTTATCACATTCAAACCCATTTAAAGAGATGAGCTAAGCAACGACAGGAAATCTAAGACAAATCATTACTAAGTCTGTGATGACCCAAGCTGGGCCTGTTGCTTGACTGTGGATCTCTGCACCTGCTTCCATTAGTTACGGGATGATGGTTCTACGGTGAAGGGTATTCACCAATCTGCCTGTTCAGGCACCCTCTCTACTATTGCGAGGAGTCTTAACTGGGGTCATCCTTGTGGATTAACAATCCCTGGTCATTAATATCCCTTAACAACAGTGGACTCGTTTCACCTATAAAAAGACACAGACTGAAAGAATGGATAGGAAAACAGGCTCCATCCTTCTGCTGCATTTAAGAAACACACCTCAGTCTCAAAGATAGAAATGACCTCAGAGCAAAGGGTTGGGGAAAGGTTTTCCAATCAAATGGAACTGAGAAGCAAGTCAGTATAGCTATCCTAATATCTAACAGAATAGACTTCAAACTAAAATTAATCAATAAAGATAGAGAAGAACATTTCATATTCACCACAGGGAAAATTCAACAAGACCAAGTCTCAATTCTGAACATTTATGCCCCACATATAAAGGCACTCACTTGCAGATGATATGATAGTATACATAAGCGACCCCAAAAACTCTACCAAAGAACTCCTACAGCTGATAAAAACCTTTAGTAATGTGGCAGGATACAAGATCAACTCCAAAAAATCAGTTGCCTTCCTATACACTAAGGATAAGGAAGCAGAGAGGGAAATCAGAGAAGCATCACCTTTCACGATAGCCACAAATAGCATAAAATATCTTGGGGTAACTCTGACCAAGGAAGTGAAAGATCTATTTGACAAGAACTTTAAGTCTTTGAAGAAAGAAATTGAAGAGGACACCAGAAAATGGAAGGACCTCCCTTGCTCTTGGATTGGGAGAATCAACATAGTAAAAATGGCAATTCTACCAAAAGCAATCTATAGATTCAATGCAATCCCCATCAAAATCCCATCAAAATTCTTCACAGATCTGGAGAAGACAATAATCAACTTCATATGGAAAAACAAAAAACCCAGGATAGCCAAAACAAACTTATACAATAAAGGATTGTCTGGAGGCATTACCATCCCTGACTTCAAACTCTATTACAGAGCTACAGTAGTGAAAACAGCTTGGTATTGGCATAAAAACAGAGAAGTCGACCAATGGAATCGAATAGCAGACCCTGACTTTAACCCACAAACTTACGAACACCTGATTTTCGATAAAGGAGCTAAAAGTATACAATGGAAAAAAGAGAGCCTCTTCAACAAATTGTGCTGGCAAAACTGGATGTCAATCTGCAGAAGAATGAAAATAGACCCATATCTATCACCATGCACAAAAATCAAGTCCAAATGGATTAAAGACCTCAATATCAGTCTGAACACACTGAACCTGATAGAAGAGAAAGTGGGAAGTACCCTACAACAGATGGGCACAGGAGATCGCTTCCTAGGTACAACCCCAGCAGCACAGACATTAAGGGCCTCATTGAATAAATGGGACCTCCTGAGACTGAGAAGCTTCTGTAAAGCAAAGGACACTGTCACTAAGACAAAAAGGCAACCCACTGACTGGGAGAAGATCTTCACCAACCCCGCAACTGCAAAGGTCTGATCTCCAAAATATATAAAGAACTCAAGAAACTAGACCGTAAAAGGCACTCACATATGTAAGAGAAACATTACTAAAGCTTAAATATCATATCAAACCCAAACACTAAGAGTGGGAGACTTCAACACCCCACTCTCACCAATGGACAGGTCTGCCAGATATAAAATTAACAGAGAAATAGGAGAACTAACAGATGTTATGGCTCAAATGGACTTAACAGACATCTATAGAACATTGCACCCAAGCACAAAAGGGTATACCTTCTTCTCAGGACCTCATGGAACTCTCTAAAACTGACCACATTCATGGTCACAAAGCAAATCTCGATAGATACAAAAGAAGTGAAATAAACGCCTGTATCTCATCGGATCACCATGGCTTAAAGTTAGAATTCAGCAGCAACACTAATTCAGAAAGCCTACAGACTCATGGAAACTGAATAACACTCACCTGAATCACAACTGGGTCAGGGAAGAAATAAAGAAATTTAAATACGTATTAGAATTCAATGACCTTTATAGGATGAACTGAGTTTTGCCACCTTGCCATAAAAACAAAGCAACTAAGTCTCCAGCCAAAGCATAAAATGCAAGATGCAGAATTACATTTTGGGGCTCATGGGGATAGTCGTTTCTGGTGCATACGAGGATAACAGAAACTGATCAGGGGTTCAGTTTACAGAATTAATAGGTTACAGAACCTGCTTTGAGAGAAAGTTCACATACCTTTGCAAAGTCTTACAGGAGCTAGCAAGTTCTGATTGGTGGCTGTCACTTGTTGCTAGGTAGGATTTGTAGTCTTTGGCGTGATGATTGGGATTGGACTAAGCTCTCTTTTTTAAAGGTGTACACAGTCTGAGTGCCTTTTTCTACGGCCCCTGGACTATTTTGTGAGATATGACTTAAGTGACTCCATATTGTATAACTTTCATAGCCATCATCAGATATCAAACTACTGGTGCTTTGCAATTGCAGAGAACCTAGACAACAAAGAGGACCCTTTTGGTCAATGTGAGCCCTGATCGTGAACCCAAGAACAGAAACGGCCTTGACTGCAGAACTTTCCCATCTGAGTTTGCATTGCTCTTAGCTCTGGTGTTTATTGCATTGGAGGAGAACTGGCTTCTTTGCTGTAATGTCTATTGCTACCATTGAACTATGAAGAAGAAGGGGGAGGGGAACTCTTACAAGGATTACAGGAAAAACTGTATTTGAGGCTGAGTGCTTCCCCAGGATTCTGTGGTCTCCGATTCCTTCCCATTGCACCCCAACAGTGCCTGCAGCTATTTGTGACTGTAGCTATTCAATCCTGGGTAAATTTTGGAGCCACTATCAGGCATCTTCTGGGTTATGGTTTTAACATTTGGCTTGCAGGAAAATGTGAGCCAGGAAACAGGCACAATGCTGCTATTTCTCTGTGGCATCTATGTGTATCCATAATAGATGTTTAAGGTCAGACTGGAGGGGGGAAAGGCCATTGTGGTGCATGGAGGGACAGACACCCTTTGGGGGGTTGCTCAGAGAGTTCTAAGGGAAAATTTTGTGAGGCCTGATCTGGTGAGATATAGTTGAGTCTGAAATGAACGTCAGGCTAGGAGATGGGAGTCGCACCCAAGACCAGCCGGAGAAATTTCTAGAAGAATGAAACATGGGCAAATCCTGAAGGCTGAGCCCCTACAAAGGTCAAGAAGAAAGAAATAGTTCCCAGCTGTATTCTGAGAGAGGGAAGACTAGGGATACTAAGGACTCACCTACCTTTTTTATTGGTAGCAGTTTCTGGGGCCCCGCACCCACATAACCCACGAGTAACAGATTCTGAGGATGGCAATGGATTCTGGCTGAACAACAGGACGTGCAGAAGATTCTAGCCTCCAGCTCATCATTTCTCAACCATCCCTGAAGACCAGTGTTTAATGGCCAGCAAAATAATTAATGATCTTATTGGGTTTGGTGAGTTGTAACATCCCTCTTGTCCTCTGAGCCTTGCAGGAGCTATTTGTTTTAGGGCAAAGATATTAAATTCATGCTTGAGAGTATTACAAGGGGAAGACAAACGGCCTTGAAGGAAATTAACGACTTCTCAAGGAACATTTTTCTTGAGCTGTTCCAACATCTCACCATCTACAAAACGTTTCGGAGTTTGAGTTTTTTGTTTGTCTGCTTTTTCTTTTTCACTTTTACCTTCAGACTGAACATCTGGCTTGGTTTCTAAAGCACATCTATCCCAGCATTGTCTGGACCTGGCAGAACTGACCACTGTCCAGTTTGGGTCCATTTCTTCTCCCCTGCAGCTTTCACCTTTATGAAACGAGGCAGAGGATGTAATGATGTCATGGCCTCATCCTTTTAACTCTGAAATTTAAGGATTCTGGGATTTTTTTCCATCTCTCAACTTTGGGCCTCTGTGTTACTGACCACAGAATTAGAAACTTCAATAGAAAGTTTCCAATAATTAATTTCCACTAATCTAAGTGGAATTAAATTAGAAATGAGATTAGGTATAATTGGAAATTAAAAGATAAGCTTTTCTGAAGTGTGGGTTTCCATAGCACCCAGCTGGAGTGGACCATTTGAACGACCCACATCTGTTCCAAGTTCTTCCTTGATTTAATTAAAAAATGAATGCCGCAGACCGCGTTTCATTAGGCGGTCCATATCGCGTGCATACTAAGGTGCCGTGGAGCCTTCAGCTTTATTCAATAACGCCAGAAATGGATAATGAAGTTACACTTAATATTTCAGCATGGTGGTGGTGCAAGTGAGAGCAGGCAAGCTGACTTCAAATTAAAAGCAGAATGGAAGACCATGAATCATTGTCAATGCGGGCACAAGGCATTCAGCTTTGATTTTCCACTTCCCAACTCAAGTGCTTTCCAAGTTATAACGTTCTGATGAAGGATGAAGGGCTGCTCAAGCCAAAAGGATCGCAGTCCTTTGACCTGGCACCCTCTGCCACCACGTGCCTGGAGAGCCACCATCCTAATCCTTGGGTTGGCGATAGAAAGAGCTCATTCAAAAGAGAAGTCCAGAGCTCTGTACACTCCGGGGACATTGTGAGCGGCCCCACAGACAAGCCCACGTGTTCCTCTCTGGAAGGGCTGAAGCCGTATTTTCATAGCTCTTATTTCTGGCCTGAGTTTGAGCCCCACTTGTGCACTGAATCATCTGTAATATTGAAGACATGTTTACTGCTGGTCACCAAGAACACGGAGATGAGGGACAGTCCCATCCCGAGACGAAGCAGCAGACTGAGTGTTCCCCACACAGGGAAGCCCACCTTTCTGTCCCCAGGACTCTTTACTCTGAGTCACCAGGGGTCTTGCAGAGCAGTTTGGTCCCCTACCTACTTGCACTGAGGCTGTCAAGACATCTTTGTATTCACACTGACCAGGCAAGAATCTGGCAAATGGCAAACACTACTGAATGAATAAAATATCAACTATTTCACAAAATAATGCTGTGCTTCAAATTGGTTTAGAGGGGCTTGCTTGCATCTATTTCTTTATTTATTTTAAGGATACAGAGTTTGGTCAGTGGGAGAAGGGTATAAACTGGGGAGGGGATGAATATGACCAAAAAATAGTGTATAAAAGTCTCAAAGAGTTAATAAAACGTCTAAAGTGAAAAAATAATACTGAGCTTAGAGATTCCTCTCTACAATGATTTGCTGGTCGTCCATTCAATAGAAGACTTCAGGGCTGGCCTTGAAGGTCTGTGGCCGAGCCGCCTGCCTAGCACACATCTTGGGAAGTTTCAACCCAGCTGAAACGGGGGCGCCAGGTTCAATGACAGACCCTGTCTCAAAAAAAATAAGTGAAGAGCAGACAGTAGAGGAAGATATTTGTAGTCATCCTCTGGCCTCCACATGTGTTTGCACAGGCAGCTGCACCTGCACACATCTATCTATCTATCTATCTATCTATCTATCTATCTATCTATCTATCTATCTATCTATCTATATCTATCTTCTATCATCTATCATCTATCTATCATCTATCATCTATCTATCATCTATCATCTAACATCTATATATCTATCTGTCATCTATCTATCATCTATCTATCTATCTATCTATCTATCTATCTATCATCTAACATCTATCTATCTATCTATCTATCTATCTATCTATCTATCTATCTATCTATCAT
>NC_022023.1:14163132-14183104 GCF_000317375.1 Microtus ochrogaster
CTATCTATCTATCTATCTATCTATCTATCTATCTATCTATCTATCTATCATCTAACATCTATCTATCTATCTATCTATCTATCTATCTATCTATCATCTATCTATCTATCTATCCATCTATCATCTTCTATCTATCATCTTCTATCTATCATCTATCTATCCATCTATATCTATTATCTCTTATCTATCATCTATCTATCACCTATCTATCATCATCTATATCTATTATCTCTTGTCTATCATCTATCACCTATCTATCTATCATCATCTATATCTATTATCTCTTGTCTATCATCTATCTATGTAGCTATCCCTTCTATCTCCAAATAGCAGCATCATATGCATATGATACACAGTGTTTATAGGATCAGTCTCAGTGATACAAAGCAAAACAACGAAAACTCCATCAGAAACTCAGGGTAATGACTTGGTAACTGGTCCACTGTGAGGAATGGAAAATCACTAACTAGAGCAGTACTGCACTGTGAGCACAAAACGTGCAACAAGCCTGACAGAATGACGACACGAAATATATAAGTCGAACCTATTAGGCATGCAAGGAGAGAAACTGAAATTTTGTACATTGTCTGTAATGTTGCTGAGGATCAATAACCATCACTTCAAGGACTTTACAGCAATTCACCAGGCTCATCATTGCAGCAAAGTTTACGTCATCTTTCTAAAAAGGCTTTGGCAGTAGTTTGGTTGGCAGAGGTCTGGGCCTTATCTTCAGACTGTGCTTGAAGAGCAGCGTAGGTGTTTGTTGCGGCTGTGTGTAGAAATTAGCTCGATTCGGGAAATAACCAGGCTAGCTAAAGGATAAAACAATTATATTTTCATTTATTATAAGGGGAAAACTCATGAAACAGGAATGAGAAGTCCAAGCTCAGCTGTGCCCCGGGGAATCACATACAGAGAGCGCACCTGGGCCATGCACCCATCTTCTCCTGGTCCCAGAAAGCCATACCTTAACTTGGACCCACCTCTTAAAGATAATTGGCTATCAAGGCTTCCTCATCAGCTGTGCTCTTCCTGAGAATTTTGGGTGTTGGGGGCTGACGAGGATGGAGTGGGGTGTCGACTTCCATTCTGTAAAAGCTTTTTCCAAAGCCAGGCACTGACCCTTAGTACCCAAGTCTGGAGCTCAGGGCCTTCAGCGCCAAACAGATTCAACACATGACATCAGAGATTTTGAGTACTGAACTCATTGTCGCATCTATAACCTCCGTGTGCATACATGTGTGTGCTCAGATACACAAATACACAGGGTAGGCTTTGTTTTTTGAAGGATAGCATATTTCCAAATTAAAATTACTACATTTATCAAATTTCACCTTAAATCTCAAGATGCAAAATGTGCTCACCTAACACTCACATTTAACAGCAATGAAGTTATAGATGGGATCAAATATTCTGTGACATGCTGCCAGATTCTTTTGAAAAGGAGGGAAAATGTTATTATATTTATATAACTGATTGTCATGATTTATCACGGATTAAATTTTCAAATGTTATTGGCCCAGGAGAATGTTCTCAGCACAACTTGAAAGTCAAGAATTTACAAGTGACCTTCCAGGCAGTATGATATCTAACAGTTATCGTGCGCAGCATGGATGTGTTTATAGAGATAAGGAAAGGAAAAGCAAGTCCTTGAATTTGGTTGGACACATGCCCTGCTGGTGTTGGCAGCTTCTCTCTCTGCTGGTGGCACTCACTGTCTAAAATTAATAGCATTATCTATTTTATCACCGGCATAACCAGTGATTTGGGGTTTGGGTGAGGCATGTGAGGAGGGAACAGTGCTGAGGAAATAATGTTTTATTGCTTCATGGCAGCTAACAGTGTGGGCAGAATGATGCCATCAGTTACAGATGCTGGGCCACCACCCTCCCCTCCTACCAGCTGAAACATCCGGTTCCACACAGGTCACACAACATATGGCCATGTCAGGGCTCCCTGGGCTGCAAGTGGCAGAAACTCAATTGAAGCTAAATTTATGCTGACAAAGGTGGAGAGCAGGATAGACTGACTCCTGACTGAAAAGTCCAGATGCCACCGATGGTATATTTAGGTACCAGACAAACTGTCTTGTCCCTACACACCTCCGTTGACTTCTTTCCTGTACACCCATTTAGGCATGGTTAGGCACAGGCACCAGCAGGGGACAAGTCTCCTCTTCAGCGTCTGTGAAGTCCAGAACGGACCCACTGCTGACTGCAGAGATGATGGTGCAGCTGGCCCCCTATGGAGGACTTGGGGATCTCCAAGCCGGATGAGGAGTCTGCTCTGTCAGATTCATGGGAACTAATACGCTAGCCAGCTGCTTCCTTGTGAACATCACTGGGGATGGGCTTTGAGGTTTTAGAAGCTCGAGTCAGACCCAGTGGCTCACTCGTTCTTCTGCTGCCTTCAGATGCAGATGTTGAATTCTCAACTACCTCCCCAGCATCATGTCTGCCTGCATGCTGCCATGATCCCCACCATGGTGACAATGAACCAACTGCCCCTGTAAGCCAGTCCCAATTAAATGTTTTCCTTATAAGAGTTGTTGTGGTCATGGTTATCCCTTCACAGCAATAGAAACCCTAAGACAGGAATAATTCCTAACTGCATGTTAAAACTCATCCTCATGCACAAAGATAAGCGTAGCTCTCACCCCTCATCTAAGAAGCTCCTCTTTACAGCAGACAGAGTCCATATCAGAAAAACCACAACAGATCATTATGTAGAAATCAATGGGTCATGTGGAACCCATCCCAAAGGATGATGTGGGATTCCCCTCTGTATGCTGTGAATACCATTGGTTAATAAAGAACTGCTTTGGACCTATAGCAAGGCAGAACTTAGCTAGGTGGGAAAGACTGAGGTAAATGCTGGGATAAAATGGTGGCGTCAGAGAGAAGCCATGGAGCCTCCGCTGGAGACAGACACACTGAAACTTTGCTGGTAGGCCACTACCTTGTGGTGATGCACAGATTAGTAGAGATGGGCTAAATTAAGATGTAACAGTTAGCCAGAAATATGCTTAAGCTATTAGCCAAATAGTATTGCAAATAATATAGTTTCTGTGTGATTATTTCGGGAGTCTGGGCAGCTGGGAAACAAATGGCCTCTTTACAACAAAAGGATATATCTACAACACAACGTCTCCATCTAAGGCTCAAGGAACATTGCTGAAGAAGGGTCAGAATGATTGTAAGAGCCAGAGGGACCAGGTAGTTTGCTGAAACTGTGTTGTCTAGAAGTGACTGGGAAGCTCCAAGATATCTCAAAATTATGGTGACCTAAACAAGACTGTAAAATAATGCTGATCAACAGACTAGCTAATGTGGAAGAGGGAAATCTTATAGGGTTCCACCCCTAGACAAAGAATTATAAGCAACTAATGACTGCAGAGAGAGGGAGAATTGGCCTCTCCAAGGGATGGGCCCTCCAACTGGTTATCTAATACAAAATAGTCTTTAAGTTACATATACACATGGCCCATTAAATGAACTCAGCAAGTTTTACTTATATTTATGCATTCAGATAGATAGATAGATAGATAGATAGATAGATAGATAGATAGATAGATAGATAGATGATAGATACTTCATATGATGATGCTACAGTGTTAACTCTTTTTTTGGAAGCTGAATTTTATGTTTATATTTTTCTGTATTTTGTGGTTTTTCTATAATGAGCACACAGCTCTTCCTAAATAATGATAAAACATCAAAAAGTATGCAGTGGCCATGTCTATGGCAGGCTCACTTGTGAAAATACATCCTAATTGGCCCCAGGCTCTGGCACTGGCATTCAGAACCCGGTGTCTTTTTCAGCGTTCAGAATGAGTATGGATTATTACGATTTTCCAGATTTGCTTTTAATGTGATGCTGACAGCCTTAGAGGCATTACAGGTGCCAGCAGCAAAACTCAAAATAACCTCAACCAACGGGACCAAGAGCATAAATCTAAGGACAAATGCACTCGAGAGATAACGCACTTCCAAGTGGGTTCAAAAGCTAATTGCTTGATCCAGAAATGCATGTATCTTAGCCAAGGGTGTGATTCGAAGGAATGGAGGGTTAGGTGGACTCTAAACGCACCGTCAGCCAAAGAGTTGACAAAGCACCACACATGATTGCCGACACTGTAGTAATGGAAGCAGAGCGTCCAGAACTAGGCAGCAGATGGTCCTCGTCTTGAGGCCGCCACTGGTACCACGGCTACAGAGAGCTCTGCAGCGCTTTGGATGCCCTCTGTGGAGCTGAGTCAAGTGAGGTCTGCCCAGAAGAAAGCAAGGAGGATGTCCTGCAGGAACCACATAGCTCAAACCACAGAGTCAGAAAACTAGAGGAAATAAAAGGGGCTTGGGGGCATGTGGTAGCAAAGGGGCCCCCTCCCTTATCACAAGAGAAGCAAAATAGCAGTGCTATCTTTTATTGCTCACCCAGATTGGCAGGCTAGCACCATGACAATGGGTGGGGCCCTGATGCCTTGTTGAGGGACAGTCCAGAGCGTAGTATGACCTCCAGAGCAGGTCACCTTAAATACCCACTCCTCAATACATGTTAATTATCACGAATTTCATTCTTATTTTTGTTTTTGAGACATCTCACTCTGTAGTTCAAGGTGTCCTCCAACTCATGGAAATCCTCCTGCCTCAGTGTCCTACGTGGTGGGATTACGGTTATAAGCCACCATGTCTGGGTTATTATAAGCTTCTATTATGAGTTATAATAATGAATTATTTGTATCAAAAATGTAATTAAAAAAAGTCTATGGTTGCGATCTGAAAATAAGTGTAGGGTTATTTTTTTTTCTTGCTCTTGAAGTTGACCTACATCATTAATCATACTAGTAAAAAAATGGTAGGGTACAAAAATAAAATAAGAATACAGCACAAAACATAGTGGATGACTTAAAATTTCATCAACACATAGTGGCTCAGCTGTATAAGGGTCATGTCATCACAGGGCTGAGCAGTAAGCTTGAAGGTTTTGTTAAACCTTAGCTTCAGCAGAATTTTAAGCTTTGAAAATGACAGTTCAGTTGCGACAATGAAGAGCATAACTGAAGAAATTCAAGTCCCCTTCCTCTTTTCAATCATTTTCCTATGCTCAGTTCTTTTAAGTCCATTGGTCCTTTTAAACGCAGACACGGGTAGCACATGGAGTATGCAGACATAAACTACCTGCAGAGTGAACCCCTGGCAACCAGAAGCTCTCAGTTTTGAGAGCTCTTTTGTTTGTCTCTGTCCCCTTGAAAATGTAGCCATATCTGGAGGGGACACCTGAGAATCAGGAGGCCACCGATTTATCCTCCACATAGACAGAAGGCAATGCATATATGTTGAACATGATAAGTCATATCAACTGTAGCAAGAACTCAGAATGTAGATAAATGAGTTAATTACTTTTCTCACTACCGCGACTAAACTACCTGACAGGTCAATTGAAGGGAAGGATCGTGGGTTGAGTGTAGAGTCGGTTATAGAGTGTGTGTGTGTGTGTGTGTGTGTGTGTGCACGTTGTGTGCACGTGTGCTCATGTGTGCACACCTGACAGGTTAACTGAAGGAAGAATCATGGTTTGAGGGTAGGGTGTGTCATAGAGAGAGTATCTGTGTGTCTGTCTGTCTGTGTGTATGGAAGGACACACGAGAAGACCTAGTTGTGGCTACAGAAAGGTCATGTGACTTCTCCCATTGTGTCCAAACTCCAGAAGTAGAGAGAATACTGGTATTCAGTTCACTTTCTCCTTCTCACTGAGTCTGGGACCTCAGTCTGTGACATGCTCCACCCATAGGCAGGCTGATCTTCCCATCGCATAAAACCCCTCTGGTAATACCTCACAGATATACCCAGGGGGTTGCTTCTCGGCTGATCCTAAATCCTGTCAAGTAGACAACCAAGTTCAACCCCTCCAACTCAACACACAAAACATCACCCTCACTTCATTACACCCACACCCGATCTCTAAAGTCTCACGTTCATCTCACAATGCAAAATGTGTTTATCTCATCTGCTAAAGACCAAAAGTCTTAACAATTCCAAAAGTGTTCAAAAGACTCAGACAATCTCTTGACTGAAGACCCGTGTAAAATAAAAAGTTCACGTTGTAAGCTTCCAACATACAATGTCACAGAGTAAACATCTCCATTAAAAAAAGGAAGGGATGGGACCATGGCAAGGAAATGCTAGACTAAAACCAAAGCCAGCAGAGAAAGCAAATTCTGCAGCTCCCTGGCTGGCATCTGGAATTCATGCTAGAATCACCTAAGCTCTAGCAACCTTGAGAAGAAGCGCTAGTACTCCATTTGTGCCATCTGTGGCGTGCATGCCCTCTGTGCTGGACTGGCTCTGCTCTGTGTCATCAGCTTACTGGGGCAGATGTCCTCTAGATCCAGTAGCTCCAACGTTCTTGGGTTTCCATGGCAACCCGGGATTTACCTTCATAGCTTCATGCCCTGATCCAACTGGGGGCTTCCTTGCAGGAAATATAGAAATACCACATATTGCCCAGTCTTTATGGCTTTAAGAAGTCTTGGTGAAAATCTCCAGAACTCTTTTGAATGGCTATAAAAACCAGCTTTCTGTGAATGACACTGTCAAGTCTTACTGCCAGCTTGAGTTGTGTTTGGTCCCATCTGGGTACAGCTGTAATGGCATCTGTGCACTGTAATATTTGAATGTGTAAACATAGCTTCCTTAATCAGTTACTCAGCTTTCTTTCTTTCTTCCTTCCTTTCTTTCTTTCTTTCTTTCTTTCTTTCTTTCCTTCCTTCTTTCCTTTTTTATTTCTTTTCCAAGACAGGGTTTCTCTGTAGTTTTGGAGCCTGTCCTGGAACTAGCTCTTGTAGACCAGAGCTGGCCTTGAATTCACAGAGATCTGCCTGCCTCTGCCTCCCAAGTGCTGGGATTAAAGGCATGCACCACCACCTGGCCCCAGCCTGCTTTCTTATACAATTCAGGACCGCCTGCTCGGTGGAGATGATACTCCCAGTGGTCTGGTCTTCCTGTAGCAATGATTAATAAAGAAAATGCCCTCCCAGTCTAGCCTACAAGTCAATCTGATGGAAACAATTTCTTCACTAAGGTTCACTCTTCCAAAATAACTCAGTTCGTGTTAAACTGAAAACGACAACAGACCAGCACACTGACCCTTCATATATAAAAGGGAGACTGTGAACTTAAGTGTCTATTCCGCTGTGTTTGCACAATGGAGGTATAGGCGCTAACTTAATGAGAAGGACTGTGAGAGTAAGGAGATAAATAGAGGGACTTGATGGATAGACGGCTAGCTACCCTAAAGAACCTCTAAAGCTAGTATAGTTTTTTAATAAGTGTTTGAAGAGAACACAGAAATGAGAGCTTTAGCGCTTCTCATTCCAATGAGAATGTTGATCTATCGCCAAAGGACAGGTTCATTTTGAAGCTGTCAATCATTTTTCCCTAAACACTGATCTTCTCTACCGTCGGTTCTCTAACGGTGTCACTTGTCAAGATACTGATGTTCCGTTTGTCATCTCCAGGAGATTGCAGGCCACACTGGACTGGAAAGAACAATGATTCCAGTACCGTGAGAATCAATTTTCCACACCAAGGAGTAGAGACTAACTTTTCACAGACTTTCCATAGACTTTCAACATATGCAGGGCCCATTAAAACCAATTTTCAGGGAGTCACCGAGACGTTGGTTGTCAAGCTCGTGAAAGGAAGGTTAAATTAATTCGTCAGAAAGACAAGAAGAATATGCTGTGTTCCTACTTGTAAATATGTAGTCAACAGACCCGTCATCCATGGAGCAAAGTCACTCTGAGTGGAAAGCTCTCTCTGAAGCTAGAACATGGTAACTTATTGCTTAGGACTTGGGGGGGCGGAGGTAAAGATGGAGTCGCTTAGGCTATTCAGCCAGGTTCAGGGGTGAAATGATTAAAATGTTCTAAATGAGCCTAGTGATAATCACCTGTGACTGTGCTTTAATTAAATGATACATTTAACTAAGTAAATAGATACATTATATGGCATGTGAATTTCATCTCAGAAAACTATTAACCCCAAAGACAAATAGTATAAAATATCACTTTCCAGTTTATAACAAAATAGAAATGTAAAATGAGCATATTATGAAAAACGGATTTTGTAAAGCTTGTAAGAAGTAGCTTAAGAGAGATTTTAGCTTGCAGTTTGAGAGGATACAGTCCATCCTGGCAGGAAAGAGTGGCTTCAGCTGTGACAGTAGGGACAGGAGGCCTCCTGCTCACACGTTGGGCAGGTCAGGAAGCAGGTATTGGATAGCAAGCAGAACCAGGCTATAAACTTGTGCCCACCCCCAATGACTTACTTCCTCCAATGAACTTCCACCTACTGGAGGATTCACAACCTTCCAAAATAGATGCCCATCTAGGGGCCACATAGTCAAGCACATGAGCCCTATGGAAGTCATTTCCTCCCTCCACTCCCAATTTCCCCTCCCTCCACTCCTCCCAGTTTCCCTTCCTGCCTCTCCTCTCCCCCAGATCCACTTCTCTTCTGTTTTCCTTCAGAAAGAAGCAGACTTTCTGGGGGTATCAACTGAATAAAATATATCATTCTACAACAAAACTAGGCACAAACTCTCAGAACTGGGGAAGGCAACCCAGTCATAGGAACAGGGTCGCAAGGGCAGGCGAGAGTCAGAGATATCCCCACTTCCACTGTTAGGAGTCCTACACAAACCCTAAGCTAACAACCATAACGTATTTGCAGAGGGTAGAAGATCTATGCAGCTCCATGATTGCCACTTCAGTCTGTAAGCCACCATGAGCCCTGCTTAGGTGATTCCGTGGGCCCGGTTTTGCTTGTGTCTTTGAGCCCTCTAGGCTCCTACAATTCTTCCCCTGCTTCTTCCATGGGGTTCCTGAGCTCCGAGAGAAGGGACCCTGGGAAGGCCTCCGCCTAATGTTTGGAATTGGGTCTCTGTATCTGCTCCCCTCAGATACCGGAGCAAGCCTCTCTGCTGGTGATTAGGTCAGACACCAATCTATCAGTATAACAAAATATCATTAGGGATCATTTTATTGATTTATTTTTTTCAATCCCACATCTCTGAACTGTCTGACCTCTGGTAACCCAGACCCAGAAAGATAAATATGGTCAGAGACTTCTCCAGTTACCATCAGAGAGGCTTCCTCAGAGATCCACAGCCAGATGTTACTCTGATAGAGTCTAAATGGGAAATCATCAAATTCCTCCCTTCAGGGTTCAGGGAAACCAAAGAAGAGGAGCAGAAAAGAGTATAAGAGTCAGAGGGCAGCCATCAGGAGAATAAGGTTCTCTGAATCGATTAAGCCAAGTGCATATGAGCTCTCAGTAGCCGAAGCAGCAGGCGCAGGGCCTGCAAGGGTCTGCACCAGGTCCTCTGCAAATGTCTTTCAGCCTCGTGTTTTTATAGGACACCTGCGTGTGAGAATGAGTGGGCCTTTGATTCTTGTGCCTTCTCTAGGGCTCTTTTCCTCCTGTTGGTTTGCCTTGTTCAACTTTGATATAATAGTTTTTGCTTTATCTTATTATGTATAATATTGTCATATTTGGTTATTATCTCTTAGAAGAATATTCTTTTCTAATGAGACACAGAAAGGGAGTGGATGCAGAGAAAAAGGGGGACATGGGGAGGAACTGGGAGGAGCAGGGAAAGGGAAAACTATAATCGAAATATATATGTATGAGAAATTAATTTTTAATAAAATAAAAAGGTTCTCAAGTCTTCACCATTTAAAGAAAGGAAAAAAAATCTGCTTAAGAATATCTTGTTATTCCCCAACATGACTTCATCTTTTTCCGCTCCTTCTGGGAGCCCATTAGCAATTGTTCACGTTCAATGTCTCTACCCCTTCCCATCCATTCATTTCTCAGTTCCCCCTGCCCAACTTTCAGAAAACTGCAAAAGCCAGAGATTTCATGGTCCACACAGGTTTTGAAGCAACTGCTCAGCTCTGTAGTTACAGCAGGACACCGATGTGGGATTCCCCTCTGTACGCTATGAATATGTTTTATTACCATTAATTGATAAAGAAGCTGTTTCAGCCAATGGCTTAGCAGAGTAAAGCCAGGCAGAAAATCTGAACAGAGATATACAGAGAGAGTAGGCGGAGACAAGAGACACCAGTAGGACACAGCCTTGTGATGATACATAGATGAACAGAAATGACTTAATTTAAGATGTAAGAGCTAGCTAGAAATACGCCTTAGGCACTGGTCAAACGTGTTGTAATTAATATCATTTCTGTGTGATTATTCGGGTCTGGGCAGTTGGGGAAGTGAACAAACAGTTTCTGTTTACAAAATGGCGCCACAACGTGGGGCAGCTACATCCACAGAAAACCTGAGAGAGTTTGGGAAGGAATTCTAGACCTAAAAGAAGAAAGTTAAGCACAGCTTCTTGGGAGCTGCATTCTTTTTCAGATAGGCTCTGTTTGCTGGTGGCGAGCAGAGGCGCTGCTTCTTTAAGGAAGGCTTCCTGCCTCAGCATAAGCGGCTTCTGTAAGCGCTGGCTTTCCTTCACATTCCTTTTCTCTGTTGACAGACTCTTTCACTGAAATCTGGAGCTTGATTTGACGAGGCTGGCTAGTCAGTGAGTTCTGGGCATCCTGTTGTTTGAGCCTTCCCATTGGATGCTTCTACACCTGATTTTAATGTGGGCTCCAGGGATCAAATTCAGGTCCTCCAGCTTGTATTGCAACCGCTTTGCCGACGGAACCATCTCGGTTTTATTGGGGGAAGATTATCATCCCTTTGTTTTTTAAAATTTTCTTCATGAGCTGAAGCTATTAGTCCTTTGTTGCATGCGATGTAAATGTGTTTTCCAGCAGGGCCTTCGGTGAAGAAGCCACACAAGCTTTGGGGCTGTGCGCGTCGTGCTCATTCCTTTATTCTCCCCCTGCTGCACATTGCTGTTGCCCTGCAGTTGCTGTCAAGGCTCTGGTGGAGGCAGTGCCTGCAGTCACACACATGGCACGCAACACCCTTCCCATGTTAAAACAACACCCATGTTAAAAAATAATTTCAACATGCGCATATTTCCTTCACCTGAAACGTGCCCCTCATGCGCGTCTCTCTTTATTTGCTTGAAATTAGTTTTATTCACAGCTGGGAAATGCCATCACTATCAAATTTTAATTTGGTTAAAACGCATAGTGTCCTTTCCATCTCTCTGCCTGCTACTGAAACTCAATCAACCATTTTAATTGTCGCAGGTTTCAATCAATACTGAGAGCATAAGATCCGCCATCATTATTTTTATTTCCTTAAACATATCTTGACTCTTTTTGGATATCTATCATTTAAGTGCATGTAGGGTCTACTTGACTAGTTCTGAAAATAATTCTCTTTTTTTTATTAGAATCATATTTTATCTATAAATTCATTTGGGAAAAACTCATATCTTGGTAATTACTGCCATTGCCTGGATGTATCTCCTCAATTACCCCAACCAGGTTTTTATGTGGTTTGGGAGATAGAAAAGGAGCATTTATGAAAATAAAGATACAAACCCTTGTTAAGTTTCCCTTCTGCATTCTCTAAATTGGAGTCTGTTTATTTTCTATTTGCCTATTGCGAGGAAAAATATGAATTTTAATATCTGTATAGTTTTTCTTGTTCTTTCTCGTGATTATGCTTCCTATTTTTTTTTTCTTGGCCGAGTGGTGGAAAACGCCAAAGTTATGTGAAGCCACGAGAGTTTGTTAAAGGGTCTCAATAATTTATCTAGGTGTGGGAGAGGGGCAAACACTCACTAATACAGAACCAGTTCGACACAGCCGCTGACCCAGCCACCTTTGTCCAGTCATTCTGCCCAGGGGCGAAGAGCACCAATCAAGCCATCTCTCTGCCACCTGCTCAGCTCTGATCACCCAAGAGAACACCAGAACAAGAGAGTGTGTGACTCTCTTCCTCAGTTAGGCTGTCACAGAGGCAGACAAGACCACTCCCTAGGGCTTGCTGTCCCAAAAGTCATTGGCCAAATGAATCAAAATCCCACCACACTCCAAGAACCAGAATACATTGATAAAAGCCATCCCTTTTTCTGACTCCAAGGGAAAACCGCTGCACACTGGCTGCTGCTTTGAGTTACTCCCAACCATACTGAAACATGCTTTTTAAAAAGTCTTTTAAATTTTCTGTTTGTTTGCTCCTTTGTACACCACATATGTCTGTGGCCCTCAGAGGTCAGAAGGAGGGCATTGGATCCCCTGAAACTAATTTCAGATGGTTGTGAGTAGGCATGTGGGCCCTGGGAACCAAACCCAGGTTCTCTGAAAGAGCAGCAAGAACTCTTAACCACTGAGCATCTTTCTAGCCCCTGAAGCAGCCCAAATTTGTCTATCTCTGGCCAACTCTCAGAACAGAGACAACACCAAGTGACCCTTATGAGCAAAGTGCAGAAGCCTGCCCCCTTCTCTAGTCTGTATCTATTGTATTACATGGATAGACACAAAGGCAGCAGAAGATTTGCCCTTCAGGTGTCCATTTGAGCCAGGCAAGCGGGGTGGTTCCTGTCTTCCTGTACGTGGCTGTTTATGAATATGAATATGTCACACACCTTGTGAGGGGGCATTTGCCTCAGGCCCTCAGCAGGCTCAGGGTAACGGCGGCCTATCCCAGCACGGGACTGCTCTGCCTAGGCCAGGAAGCTACTAGTCCAAAGGAGCTCCTGCCTTGCATGACTGAGACCACTAATTGCTCCCCAGAATCGTTTTTCATGTAATAGCTATCCACTGCACCTCAAAACTTAGTCACCTATGGCAAGGATCAAAATATTCCTCACACTCTCAGAGCTGCCCAGGCTCAGCTGCACTGGCCTATAGCTCATTGTGCCCTCAGTAACTGCATTCATCTGGTTCTTTGATCTCTCCCTGAGCTGGGGTGGCCAGCGCTAGTCAGAGCCTCTTCTACCCAGCCCATCTCCAGGAAGTTGTCATGCAAGCGTCTCATCCGAGTGTCTTTATAGGGAGGCTAGAACTCAAAAATAATGACAGGAGAAAGCTTCTAAGACTCTTAAGGACAAAACCCAGAAAGAGCACTCACATTTACTTGTCCAAATGTGTCCCAGGCAAGGATCAACAGGGCATGATGCCAGGAGCCTTGCTGTCATGGTGGCTCCGTGAGCAAAGTTACGGTAACAGCCTAATCTCATTCAGAGAGCAGAATACATCTACCAATACATATCACTAGAAGCAGCTTTACCATTGTGCTGACTGGAGACTTGTGTGTGGATAAAAGACCTTCCCGTTTGAATTTCCATTTTCCTGAGGCACCAGAAAGGGAGCATTTCTACAGATTCATGTATTATGTATTTTCACTTTACATACATATTTACATCTGTAAGTGGGTTGATCCCTTGTGGAGAGAGAGACATTTTAAAATAGAAGCTGGAGAAAACCATTTGCAAACACGGTGACCCTTGCGCTGCAATATAAAGTCCCATTGTCCCCCCCCCCCCATTCCTTCGCAAACAGAAGACCTGGAATGAATCGTGCTCAAAATTTCTCTTAATATCTCAACACTTCAGACCCTGGCCATGATTCACAGATATCTCTACAGCCTGCTTGACTTCTTTTATGATGGTTAAACAATAAAAAGAGAAAACTTGTCCTCCTTACCAATTTGTAAGCAGATTTTCCTGTCTCATTAAGTACAGCTATACCGTTGTACAATGCATCTCCAGAACTCTTTCACATAACACTGAAGCTCTGCATCCCTTAACGACAATAAAAACAACAATAACAACAACAACAAACCTCATCCCTCACCCCCACTTCCACTATGAGTCCCTGAACTTGATGATTCCAGGCAGCTCACGTGAGTGGTACTTAGTCATGGTAGTAGGTCTTTTGTGAGTAGCTCACTGTGTCTTCATAGCTCATTCTTGATATAGCTCTTGTCAGACCTCTTTCCTGTTGGGCTGAGTGGTGCTCCCAGATGAGGGATGCTCCATGGACTTGATGGAATGTGATACTTGTTATACCTCCCCTAATGGATTCCTGGGCCATGCTCACTTTTGGCTACTATGAATATGTACCTGTACTCATTGGGCATACAAATATCAGTCTATGTGACTTTGATGGGCTCTTCCTGCTTTTTCTCTCTTCTCTTGAACCTACCGTTACACACACTCTGCATCAATACTTTAGTAGGTTCATATATTCATTCCCAAGCACACTGACCAGCCAACTAGCTGGCTGTGATCATCAGCCACACACCATGCAGAGGAGGGCTAGCTTTGGTCCTTCACAGGCAGATGAGTGATTTTTACCCTCCACCCAGCAAACAACATTTGAATAGATGGCAAGATCACACCTTGGTACTCCTCTCAAGGGCTCTGTGAACTTCAAGTCAGGGTTCCATGGCAGCAGTGAGAGTGGGTTGCAAATCCGGATGGCTGAGGGCTAGGAACCTGTGCAGCTGAGGCCCCTCATGTGTTTCTAAACAATTCAGCCTCCTCTTGGAACATTTGAGGCCAGTCACCTCTGTTTGTGCCTCTCTGTGGCTCAGATCATTACACAGAACTCTGTGACACGGTGCTCCATTAAACCTGAGCAAATTGAGAGAGAAGTTGACTGGAGATATGATGCCCCGTGATCAGAACCTGGTGTCAGAGGGTTTGATACTTGCACCCATGATCCCAGGAATGGTGGGATACAGTTGGTCTAGTCAAGTAGGCATGGGTCAAACTATAGACAAGAGGGTGGTATAGCTCACCAAAAGGAATGCTTCAGCAGGTCTTCGCTCTCAGTCACACTTGAAGACCACAGACAAAGTTATAGAAGACAGAGCTTCTGATTGTGTAAAGTGATGTTCTCTGGGGAGAAAGGTGCTACCCACAAAGCTGAGCCACTGATCGGAAGGCCGTGGCTTTGGAGGGTCAGAATGCTACCGATCAAGAGCCAGTTTTCTTAGGCCATTGGGCAGCCATCTGTCACCTACCTTTTTGTCTGACCTAATATTCTGGCAATGACTAAAACCTTTGGAATGTGTTCTTAGCAAATCATTCACTTCTACAACCCAGAAGTTTAAAAATTTAATTGGATACCAACTGAAATCTACAGCAGAGAGTTCTCAGCTGCGCCGTACTTGGTCTCTTGGTACCCGTACTTGGTAAAAGCCTCAGCTTTTGACTTTCTTTGTGCTGTAACAAATAATATCTCATGTTTCTGTTTCTATGCCATACCGTGTTATTTTTGAGAAGCTGAACTTGTGTTCTCAGGCTACGGTTATTATCCATCACGCCTTCACATTGACTTCGAGTACAACAGCTCTTCTTCCCTTTGAAGCAAGACCTGTGCCTTCCACCAAGGTGTTTGCAACTGACTGACAGTTCTAGAGCTGACACACACATAACTAAACACCTACAGGAAGACAGAGAGTGCACAAAGTCATCGCAGGCGGTGAGGGTTTCAAAGCCAGTCTCCTGCCGCACCTGGGGACCCTAGGACAGCTGTGGCAGTCTTAGGAAAGATAGGAAGATAGATGACAGCATACAAGTCTTAAAGACATGGAGACAGTAGCTGCACATAGTGGGGGAAAGGAGAATAACACAGGGATGGAGAGGTCTAGTCAGTGAGCCCCAGTGTAGTTACCCTAAGATATTGCTGAGTTATTGCTCTGCCAATGGCTGACTCTGTGAAAGAAAAGAGAGATACAAGGCTGAGCAGAGAGGTCCCATCTTGCTTCTGGGGTGGCTACATGACATCTGCCTGACTCTGCCTTTTTTTCTCCCTGTATTCAGTTTAGTTTTCCTGCCTAGCTACATTTTGCCCTGCCATAGGCCAAAGCAACTTCTTTATTTAACCAATGGCGATAAAACATATTCCTAGCCTACAGAGGGGAATCCCACATCACTGGTGGACCTACATACAAACAGGTCGCTGCAGTCCCTGACATTGAGACACATCATTTGCCCAAGCGCACCACCATGCCTCTCACTCCTCAAAGCCCTGATAGAGTTGGAAGCTGCTTAGACCCACCCGGTGGAGAGAGGCAAGCTACCCATGTAGGGGAGAGCTGCAGTTCCAAGATCCCCAGAGCCTTGGGTGTGGATGATATCTCAGATACCCATGGAAGACAGGCCAGCAGACCATGCTCCAAGTCCCAGGACCAAGCTGCTTAGAACAAAGGCAGGTGAGCTAGGGAGGTGGGGATTAAGAAGTGAGAGGCTCCCCAAGTCAAGCGACTTCAAGTCTTGAGAGTGACACATCGGGACTGCCATCGGCAGGAACACAGATTCTCTGTCACATGGAGGCCTAAAATCAGGACAGTATATGAGCTTTTGCTGGTGAAGCTCACAAGAACATGAGCTAAAAACGTCTCTTAGTATCCAGACATCTGTACTGGCATGCCCTTGGGGTCCTGACTGTGCGCTCTCTCTCTCTCTCTCTCTCTCTCTCTCTCTCTCTCTCTTTCTCTCTCTCTCTCTATCATTCTTGTCCCCAGGGACCAGCCTCTGCCCCCCTTTCTGCCCTCTTCTCTGTCCCCTTTTCTGCCCCTTCTCCCTCCTGTTTCAATAAACCTCCCATGTGAGCCCTGTTGTAGGGTGTGACTCTTTTTTCCTGTTGTTTCAAAAATAAATTATAACGGTGTATACTGGGAAGAGTCTACACATTGGTTCGGGAGTTCAGGATTCAAATTCCCTCCTAGCCCTAATCCACCATCAGGTAACAAACCCCTCAAAAGCTAATAATTTTCTTACCATGGCACTGCTGCCACTGCACAAAGGGACCCTGTTGTTGTTTCAATAGTTCCCGGGCCTCTGCAACCCGGAGATGTGAATAGCACCACAGCCAATGGCAAGTTCTATCATTTGGGTGGAACTTAAAATGGCAGGACCCATATGGAGAGGAAATTATTCTGAAAGGACCAAAATGTCTAATTTGCATAACCTATGTTTCTTGTTCCTGTTTTCACCAACTGGTTGTTATATGAATATTTGAATACTTGATGACAGATTGATATAACGATATCATTTGCCAAAACCTCCCAGTGTTGAGAAGGGTTTGAACCAATCTTCTCTTGTGGATCAGGATGCCAGTATGTGAAAAGAAATCAAAAGCTGCCAGAATGGGTGAAGGAAAGCTATCTCTAGCAACATGATATTTTAGATGTACAAGTGTAAACACAGGGCTTCTAAACCCAAACTCATTTAGAGACAATGCCCAAAGTCATAGTTCAGGCCCTTGGTCCTACCCAGGCTGCAGCCGTCGGCACCAGTGTTATGTGGAGCCCATCGTCTATATCGTCTATACTCTGCATAGCTGGTGGGCTTTGAACCCTCCAGCTAAAACTCCTACTGGATTGGTCATCAAAAGATTAATAAGTGAGCCCTACCCAAACTTTGTCGCGTGGGGCCACATCTTTCCTAGGCTAGAAAAAGTCAAGGGTGCCCACCCCGCGAAAGGCCGTTTCAACCTTCTAAACATAACTACGTTCACCTCGGGATGGTAGCTCTCATCATCGTGTTTTTAGTTAGACCAAACTAAGCCTTGTGGAAATTGTTTCTTTCACTCACCCACACAGTCTTGTGATGACTCTCTCGCCACACTATCTGTGGTCTGCTATGGGGCACAGAAGCCCCCCCCCCTACATATGCACTTGAGGCAGGAACAATGTGCAGTGGGAGGGATGGGGGATGGGCTCTCCTTCATCCTTCATTGAGATGAGTGAACAGCCCATCCTCCTAGGAATATCATCTTGGGAAGTTACACAAAGTAAACAGAAATATAATAAATTCCACAGTGAAAAGGACACTGGACTGCTAGGCGGGCCTCAGAAGCTTCCTTCCCCTTTTCCTGGGTTCTTTTACTGCTTTCATGCTTGTTCCTAACCACCCACATCCCTCCTTCTCAACTTTCCTTCTTTCCTTCCCCATTCCTTTCTTCCATCTCTTCCCTCCCTTCCTTTTCTTCCTCCCTTTCCCTCCACTGAAATCCAAGAGAAGTATAGAAAGGAACCAGGAAGATTCGCATGGATACCATCTGATAAAGGAAGTAGAGATGGTTTAGAAGAAGGGACATCACGTGTTTACACATTTGGATCCATGCTGGGATGGCTGGGATATGTGGAAGGAAGGAGTCTCTTGACTGGGTTTAACCTTCAGGAGCCTCATGCAGTTGCATTACATCCGTGCCATCTACATGTTTTGTGGCTTAAGCCTGCACAGTAGGTGGATTTTCAGACGTCGGGGCTCCTCCTTTGCTCTCTCCAGCTGCTCTCCTGAGGATGTTGGTCTTGGCAGCCTGTGGAGGCAGCAAAATGCCAGGGAAGGTCAACACTTGCTGTTTTTTCTCTTTTTCTGGTCACACCAGGACCCAGTGACAGGTCATACCCCATGTGGGGCAGAAGTTCTGCACCCTGGAATCCTTGCCACCAGACTCGGCACTGCCTTCTGGATATTAGCAGTGGGTTCCCCCCAAACAGAGGCAGAAATGAAATCTGGGACACCTGCTGTTTATCAGGGGTTGCATCTCTCTGAGAATAGGGGACCCACACCTGGGCCCACTGAGCACATCACTCTGTACGGAAGTGACAAGCCAGGCTGGAATATGGTCTTGACCCCTAAGAACCACATTTGTCCTTTCCTTTGCCACAGCATTCCTGGCTCGGGGAGATGGTTTCCATCCTGCAGGCCCAGTATTCCTTTCCTCATGAAGGGGTGCCTTGCTGGCCCTGATGGAGTTACCCCTCAAGGAGAGCCAGAGGGAGAATGTCTCTACAAATCAGAACGTGAAGATCTCCCAAACCTTCCTGAGGGCCAAGAGACTCTTTCATGACCACAACTCCTGAAGCTGGACTTCTCTGGAAAGTGAACTTATCCTAGCCCACCCTGGGCTCAGCCATGACTGTCAGAACCCCAAGGAGCTCTCCAATTCACGGGACCAGCAGAAGAACATGGGCAGCTCATGCCACGAACAGCTGGGCCTTTAGGGTTCAGAATAGACCTGATCCAGGACAGCGTCAGGGAATTCAGTGCCAACAGCCCAACACTCTAGGCGATGCTGCGGGTCAATTAAAGCAAGGACTCTGTATCTCAGAGAAGAGTCAGTTGTTCCCACTGGGCACAGGGGTGACCAGATTCATTAAAGGCTAGATCCCATGAAACCGAAACCTCACTGGGATCCTTCCTAAGGGAGAGCAGCTGTGACCTAGGCCACTGCTCAGATGGTCTCGCTTGATGACAGAAGGAGCTAGGGAGGGGACCCCCTTTCTCAGTGACTGGGAGGCACTGTCAGCTTAGCTTGTGGCAGAGGCATCGGAGCCACTCAGGTGACTGCAGGCAGATGCATTTCAACACAGGCTGATCCTCATCTCCCCCACTAAACCCTCCCATGCCTCCCACAACCACCCCCTACCAAGGCACAACTCTGTTGGAGTCACTGTCACACACAGAGGCCCCTCTGTGACTTGCCTGCCACCTCACCGTCCTATCAACTGTTCCCTGTTGTGCCTAGTAGCTTTATGAAGCCACATACTGTGACATCTACCCTTGCGCTGGCCCAGCTCAGTGGTCTGCAGTAGGCTCACAGCTGCGTAAACATCACTACCAGGTGATTCCAGCGCATTTTCATTACCCGGAAAAGGCCATACTCATTAGCAGTCAACCTCCATTTACCCAGTGCGTAGACACAAACCGCCCTAAATAAGCCCTCATAGACAGGACTATTCTATAGGCATACACATGTGACCTCTGTAGCTAGTTCTCTTACTGGCATAAAGTCAGGATTCCTCTACATGAATAACTTGGTCTATGTGGTTAACTAGCAATCTCCTACAAGGTTGTACCAAACTTTGTCTGTGGATTTTGACTTCTCTGTTGACAAATAATGTTAAACTTATTTTTATGTTTGTTATTCTCTCTCTCTCTTTCTCTCTCTGTCTCTCTCTGTCTCTCTCTGTCTCTCTCTGTCTCTCTCTGTCTCTCTCTGTCTCTCTCTCTCTCTCTCTCTCTCTCTCTCTCT
>NC_022023.1:14183204-14195085 GCF_000317375.1 Microtus ochrogaster
TCTCTCTGTCTCTCTCTGTCTCTCTCTCTCTCTCTCTCTCTCTCTCTCTCTGTGTGTGTGTGTGTGTATGTGTGTGTGTGTGTGTGTAGAAGTTTCTATTAAAATCTGCTGTCTAATTGTTAATTGGATTTCTGGTTCATTAACTGTGGGATGCTAAGAGTTTTTCAAACAGTATTGATAGGAAAAGAAAGAAGAGAGGAAAATCACCCGCTGACTTGAGGGCCTTTGGGGCCACTGATAGCCAGGTTGGGATAAAACCGAAAGCAGCAGCGCAATAGGAAGTGGGAAGTCCTGTGGGCTCCGCAGAGCGCAGAGGTAAAGACAGCACATTCAAGAAAAGAAGTGGATCATTTTTGGAAAAGAGAAAGAAGTAAAGTTGGGTGGGTGGGAGGTGGGGAGGATCTGGGAAGAGTTGAGGGAGGGGAATGAGATCAAAATATATTGTATGAAAACAATTAAAATTAAAAGCAAGTTTTTAAAAAAGAAGAAAAAGAAAGGGAGGTTGGAGGGACTTGGAGGGGATACGCCAGTATGGGGGTACACTGACCCATATGCATTCTTCTTGATCTGAACCGAATGCTTTCTTGATACAATTTATTTAATTCTTTGCCTCTCCAGCCAGTCCCTAACACTTTAAAGCCAGGGATAGTTCTAGCAATGGTCCCGGTGGTACCTAACACATAAGCGATGATCAATAACAGATTTGGAAGTGGGGTGTACCTATCTGAATAACAAGTGTTGTCTGGGTGAGACCACCCCACACCATTCCAAGAGAGTATGACTTGTTTAGACAGGGTCCAGGGAAATAGAACTCGCCCCCCCCCCACACTGCTCCCTATAGCATCTTAAACTGTCATCTATGTAGAACTCATGGATTTTTTTCACCATATGCTCTGTGCTGACAGCAACCAGAGAGAGAAGATTCCAGCGCCCCTGAGCCCTGGAATGTGGGATAAGCTCAGCCGGTGATAGCAAGCATGGAGAAGAACCAAGACACCTGGCATCCTTACTAGTCCAGACCTTAAAGCCTCAGAGCTGCTCAGCTACTGCTATGGAAGAGCCATTGCTGTGGGCTGGGTGGCAGATCATTGTCCCTTAGCTCCACTGGCCCAGAAACTCGGTAGAAACGGCCTGCAGGTTCTTCTTCCCACAGTGATTACAGATCTTTGAAGGTGGTTGGGCCCTCCTTTCATCTCATGCTCATCTCTTGGGCAATCTGCTAGGGAAAGGTGGAGAGGAACGCATAGTGGAGTCAGAACCATCTAGACAACTCCAATTTCCAAGTTCACGTAGTACCTAGGTACTTTTGAGTGTCTGTATCTCGGCAAAATTAGCTTCCATTGTGCTGGGTTTAAGTGGGAGGGGCATTGGGAAGTAATGGGGATTCCATATTCTTATTGGGATGAAGTCTTCTGTCCTTTTTGCCTCATGGGGACACAGGAGGTACTGTCCTAGAGAAATGAATCCTTAGCACACACACCCACCCACGGAGGCTTTCATATTTGACCTCCTGGATGCTTGTACTGGAACCAATAAGTCTATACTATTGGTAAACTATCCAATATTAAGGTATTATAATGCAGCAACTCAAATTAAGATTAAAAACCCTAACCTAATTTCCTAAAGAATGGTTCTCATGGCTTATTTGGAGCACACAGAAAGATATGTGGGCCTTTGGTATGTTTATATTACCCTACTCTTTCCCAGGTCCCATTATAGTCGAGTTGTACCAGAGGGCCAGATACACCTGTCTGCAAAATGTATCTAAACAGCCTCAATTGCTGCTGTTGGGAGGTAGAAAGGGGCACAAGCTGTCACCATATTTAAATCTTATACATTATGACAATCGCACTAAAACAGGAATCAAACACAAAACTAATACGCTGTGCACACAAAGATTCTAATATGCTTTCTGCGTTTTCTGGTTAAAAAGAAAAATAAGGTCAGTAATATAAATCTGGAGAGATGTTACTGCTCATTGAATCTGAGGGACAGGTGTGTGCTTATCTACAGCAAACAGATTTGTACCCCGAAGTGGCAGAGACGGGGGGGGGGGGGGGAGCAAGTGCCTGCGGTAAGATGGGTGGAGGGAGGGGATGGTTGGCGGGGTGGGTGCTACATACATTTTTTTCCCTTGGAGAAGTGAGCAAACATCTTTCAGACCCAGACAGAGCACTGAGCAAAGAAAGCGAGGCAAACCGATGAGTTTATTGGGGTCACTTGTGGGAGCATGGGGGTGGTACAGGAAGTTGCTCCACCAAAAACCGTGGTGGCTGTTGAAATAGGAGCAGCGGGGCTGTGTCCCCAGCACTCCGCTGCCCGCAAGGCTAGCTTTACCTGAAATAATTACACGGACACTATATTCTTTTAAGCACTGCTTGGCCCATTTCTATCTAGCCTCTTTTAGGCTAACTCTCGCACCTGGACTAGCTCATCTCTAATAATCTGCTGTAGCCCACAAGGTGGCTTACCAGGGAGATTCTAGACTACGTACATCCTGGGTTGGAGCTTCATCACATGTGCCTCAGAGAGCAGAGCTATTCCTGCGTCTGCCCAGGAGCCGGGAGCATGGCGTCTCTCTGAGGCATCTGCCCCCGAGAGGAGAGCTGTCGAGTCTGACCTCACTTCCTCTTCCTCCCAGCATTCTGTTCTGTTTACTCTTCCCACCTACGTTTTAACCTATCAGGGAAAGCAGCTTCTTTATTTAATTAACCAATGACCTTCCTCCATCAGGAGGCAATTTGTCTTCAGAGAGGCTTCACCTCGCAACTTATGGAAACAGATGCAGATCCACAACCAAGCATGAGGCAGAGTTTGGGGAATCCTGCAGAAGATGGGGAGAAAGGATTGTAGGAGCCTGGAGGATCAAGGACACCCCCAAGAAAATCCACAAAAATACACTAACCTGGGCTCATGGGGACTCATAGACTGAGCAGGCAACCAGAGAACGTGCATTGGACTGACCTAGACCCTCTGCATATATATTATAGTTGAATAGCTTGGTCTTCTTGTGGGGCTCCTAAGAGTGGGAGTAGGGGCTGTCTGGAGGAAAGAACTACATAACGGTGTGGCAATTACTAAATCGTGGCCAAACAGCCTGCGTGCAGCAAGGTCAGGGAGCCTTGGAGCTGAGCTGGCTTTAAAAATTGGGCTTGGTGAAGAGCTACCGGCAATTGCTGACTGCTGAGAGAAGAAGAGTCAGCATCCCCCAGGGATGAGCCCATAACTGGTCATCTGATATCAAGAAGTCAGTTCTAAAGGCATATGTACACAAGCAACACTAAGGAGACTCCGTAGGTATCTCTCCTTCCTGTCCTTCATCAGGATCTCTCTAGTCTCATCCCCAGCCCTGTCCCAGACTGCCTGCTTGCTGCTGCCTTTCCTCCCACCCTACCTCAATTCCCTGAGAACTCCACAAAACATTGCTGCAGACCCTCTCAGCACCCCCTTCTAGCCCATTCCCACTCCTTGTATTACCTCCTGGTACCTAGAAACACCTTATGCCTGGGACCCCCCAGTAGCCACACCGGACCTGGACTTAGCTTTTTCTCCTAGCTCCTCTCTGTTCCTCTCTGCCACTCACTGCTCTGCCGAAGCACTTTGTAACAAGTAACTGACAGCCACCACACTTTCCTAGGATCCAGAGAGGTTAGCAGAAACCGAGGAATGGAGCACCCACAAAACAAAAACTGGACCAGACGCCAATATCTAGAATCCCCTCGACCATCCTAACCACAGACACCAGTGAAAATCACAAACATTAACAGTCAAGACAGTGTGCCTTCACCAAAAGCCAGTAACCCTACTGCCTTAGGCCCCTGGGGAACGCTATATAGCTGAAACACAAGACAAGAACTTCAAGGTAGTATTCTGAATTCGTTTGAGGAACTTAAAGAGGCTATGAATAAGTTCCTTGATTAAGTCTTCCTTAAGTCTGTGAAAACATAAACAATGAGTGAAATGAAATAAGGAAAACAGTTCAAGACATGAAAGTAGAAATAGAACCACTAAAGAAAATATCTAAACTGAGATAAAATTGGAAATAAAAATTTTTAGGAAGTCAAGCAAAAACCCCAGAGACAGGCAAGCCTCACTAACAGAGCACAAGACACGGAAAAGAGAACCTCAGTCCATGAAAACAAGGTAGAAGAAATGAATACCTCAGGCAAAAAAAGAAAAAAATGTTAAATCTAAAAATATCCAGGCATTAAAACATCCAGTAAATCTGGGAACCTATTAAAAGACCAAGTCTACAAATAATATGACCCTGTTTTCAAATCCAATAAAAAGACAGATTAACACATTGGATTCAAAAACAGGATCCATCTTTCTGCTCCATCTGAGACACACACCTTAACATCAAGGTAGGACATCACCTCGGGGTAAAAGATGAAAAAGCTCTTTCAAGCAAATGTAGCCATTTTAATGTCAGAGAGTAGACCTCAAAACAAACCTGATCAAAAGAGGCGGGGATATGGATACTGCATACTCATCAAATGAAACATCCACCAAGAGGAAATTCTAATTCTAAACAGCTATAAACTAGACAGAAGGGCACCCGAGTTCACAAAAGAAACTCTACTACAGCTAAAATATGCAATTGGCCCTCACACAGTGAACAGTGATAGCGGGTGACTTTAATACTTCAGTCTCATCAATAGGCAGGTCATCTTGTAGACAACTAAATGGAGAAATGTTAGCGCTGATGGCATAAACCAAATTGAACCTAACAGATATCCACAAAATATCTCACCCAAACATAAAAGAATATGCCTCCTTTTCAGCAGCTTATGGGACGTTCTCCAAAACTGTGACCACATTCTGGGACACAAAACAAATCTCAAGAGATAGAATGCAGGATGTTATTTCAATTTTCTTTTATCTGACCACCACAGACTAAAGCTGGATTTCAATAATGGTAGAAACAACGGAAAGCTTACAAACTCATGGAAACTGAACAGCTCATTACTGAATGAAAATTGATCAAGATAGAAATTAAGAAGGAAATTAAAAACTTTCTAGAATTGAATGAAAATGAAAACGTGAAATGCCCAAACCTATGGGACACATGAGGGCAGTTCTAAGCAGCAAGTTCATAGCGCTCACCGCTTACATTCAAATATTGGTGTGATATCAACTTAGCAACTTAATGGAACACCTGAAAGTTCTAGAACAAAAAGAAGAAATGACACCCAAAAAGAGTAGACAGGAAGAAATAAACTAGAAATCAATAAACTAGAAAACAACAACAAAACAATACAAAGAAGCAACAAAATAAAATCAGTAAGGTTGTCAAAACCTTAGGCAAAAATACCTAAACCACATAAATACCCAACAAGGAAAATTAAAGACCAATTCTCTATATGAATATCATTGCAAAACTCTTCATAAAACATTTGAAAACCCTATCCAAGAACACATCAAAAAGATCATCCACCATGATTGAGTAGGCTTCATCCCAGAGGTACAAAGACGGCTCAACATATGTCAATTGATAATCCACTACATAAACAGACTGAAAATCAAAAACCTCAATGTAGACAGAGACTGCTCATTCATTTCCCAGCAGCTCATACCCAAATAACTACACAGAAACTATATTAATTACAACACTGTTCATCCAATGACTCAGGCATATTCTAGCTAGCTCTTACATATTGAATTAAGCCATTTCTATTAATCTGTGTATTGGCATGAGGCTGTAGGTTACTGGTAAGGATCCAGTATGTCTCCTTTGGCAGCTACATGGTCTCTTCGACTCTGCCTACTCTCTATTTCCTGCCTGGCTTTACTCTGCTAAATCATTGGCCGCAACAGCTTTATTCACCAACCAATAAAAGCAATACATATACAGCAGGACATCCCACATCATCATAATCCTATTAGGAGATGCAGAAAAGGCTTTTGACAAAATTCAAGAACGCTTCATAATAAAAGTCCTGGAGGGGCTAGGGATACAAGGGACATACCTCAGCATAATAAAGGCAATGATGTTGGCCCACAACCAACATCAACTTAAATGGATAGAAACTCAAAGCATTTTCACTAGAATCAGGAACAAGACGAGGATGCCTGCTCTCATCCACACATATCAACTTAAAGTCTCAGAGCGAAGTAGCAGCATACAAAACTACCTCATAAAAATCAGTAGCCTTCCTATATACGAGTAACAAACAGAAAAAGAAATAAGGGAAATAATACCTTTTACAATAGCCTCGAAATATATCTTGGGAATAACTATAACCAAGCAAGTGAAAGATGATCCCAGCTAAGACTCCTAGCAAAGATGAATGCGTAGCTTGAACTGCCCATCTCCTGTGACCAGGGGACTTCCAGTGGAGGGATTGAGACCCAAGCCCAGCCATACAACCTGTGACCTACCGTCTGTCCTGCCTTTGGGTAGTGTGAGGGTTGGGCGGAGGAGAAGGGGATTGGGAGTGGAGATTGTGGGAGTGGCTAACCAATGATTGGTATAATCTGAGACCCATCCCATGAGAATGAGCACATCTCTGACAGGACCCAGAGGCTGGATGACCCAAAGACCTAGGGGGGGGAACAAACAGGACTAGAAAAAAAAATGTCAACATAATGGATGCCTAATGATATTCTGCTATACTCATAGATCAGTAGCTATCCCAATTATGAGCAGAGAGCCTTCATCCAGTAACTGATGGGAACAGTTGCAGACCCATAACCAAGCATTGGGCTGAGCTCCAGGAATCCTGCTGAAGAAAGGGAGGAAAGATTGTAGGAGCCAGGGGTTCAAAGACAACACAAGGGAACCCACAGAAACAACTAAGCTGGGCTCATAGGTGCCCACAGAGTCTGGATCAACAGCCAGGGAGCCTCTATGGGACCAACCTAGGCCATCCACATGTGAGTGACAATTGTGTAGCTTGGTCTACTTGTAGGACTCATAGAAGAGGGAACAGGGACTGTCCCTAACACTTTGGCTCTTGGAAACCTACTCCTCATTCTGGGTTGCCTTGCCTAGCCTTACTACAAGGGGAGGCGCTTAGTGTCCCATTTGATAAGTCATGCTCTGTTGATTCCCATGGGAGACCTGCCTGTTTCTGATCACAAACAGAGGAGGAGTGGATTGGGGGCTGGAGGAAAGGTGGGGAAAGGAAGGAGAGGAGGGAGGGGGAACTGTGGTTGGGGATGTAAAATAAATGAGTATATTTAATGAATAGAAAAAAAAATGGTGTTTCTTGCTTAAGCCTTGCACAACCAGCAGAGGGCAGCGGGAAGCTCTATCCCTGGAAGATCCAGGTCTGTGGAGTCTTATTACTTGGCAGGGGAAGAAGGAGTAAAGAAGGCTCTGCAGCTGGCTAGAGAGCTGGGAGGAACACAATTATAATCCACTAGCTAGAGACAACATCAAGTGCAATCTCTGTTTTTGCTGAGGAGAGGAGAGCTGACTGTGGCCCAGAACTAAGATCACTACCGAGATAGACACTCCCAGGAGCTCAAGACTGCCCAGTTCTTCCTTTGGACTTACTGCACAAAAACATGCGATCTAGGCTGCAGCTGGATAGAGGCGCTTACCACCAAGCCTGATGTCCTGATGCCAATTTTCTGGGACCAGCATGGCAGACTGCCACAAGCTGTTCTTTGGCGTGACCTCCGCCTCTGCAGTATAACATGTTCACCCGACTTGTTTCTACATACACACACATGCACAAAGCATGAAATGTTGCAAATACGCAATTTATCTAAGAGACGAGCATGTTAGAGAATCCCCCTGCAATTCCATCACTCCGACAAGGGTTTTGGTTTTCAATCATTTTCTTCTCCACTCCATATTTCTGTAGAAATAACTTCACCGAGATTGATGTTTCTCTTTATGTGTTACACTACATCAAAGGCCAAGTCCTTTTTTACACAGCTCCGTGGTCGCTATCAGCATCATCCTAACAACTGTCAATCACCTCAGTTCCTGGGTCGTCCTATGTTCACTATATAAAGGGCATAGTCTCGGGTGCTTAAAATACATCATCTGTTTCTGAGTTAGATGGATGGACCCAGCCCTGACTAAAGATATTAGGCTGAGAGAGGTCAGGACTGTTAAGTTGGGAGCATAGCCCCCAGCCCCTGGCATTCATCCCAGCCCCCCAGGCCTTGGAGTTGCTTTGGTCTGGACTCCAAATCCCAGCATGCCAGGGGTCAGGACCACTCCCACAGTGTATTTAAGTGGGCTCCCAGAGAAGAAACACTTGGTTTTCGGGTCTGCGTGGGCTCCCTGCTTTCTTGTCTCCCCGCCATACACTCTCAGCTACTTGAGAGCATCTTACTTAATAAAACGATTGGCATTTTGATTTGGTTTGATTTGACCTAATTGGATTTCTTGCACTGATGGAGCCGCTTTTTTTTTAAATTATTTTTTCTTAACAAGTACTGCTGTACAAAATTTGCTGAATAAAATATTAAATCTTTGTTGTAAATGTTATTGATGTTTTTTTCCTCTGGGTAATTGAAACTGAAAGGAGTAAGGCACTTAGTTGCTTGATTGACAGCTATCACCCTCCTCGCCTTGTACTTGGATCCCTTGAGCAAGGAAACTGTCATCCAAACTTTGATGATCGGTCAGATTGTCAACCTGACATTCTGGTCACTCTGGATACTTCTGAATACTTCACGGACACTCCAGGATAATTCTGCTTCAGCTGCAAAGCCCACAGGCGCTAGGGCTGCTGTGGAAGCCATGGACTTTGCCTTGGGAGGTCTTTTTCCAGTCACAAGTGTTCCACATTGCTCGCACTGACTTCTGGAGACTATGCCTTAGCCACAAAAAACCCTGGTGACCTCTAGATAGCCCTGCCTGCAGTAGAATTGGGTGGCCACATATGTTACCTAGTTATTCCCACTCGAGCACTGGGAAGCCCTTCTCCCAGTAGCTCAGCAGCAAGCCTGTGGTTGGCAGAGAGGAAGCTGTGCACATGTGATGTTTGTGGCTGATAACCAAGAAAGTTGTGCATGGTTCTACCCCATCCTTTTTTGGGGGAGGGCATATTAAGCAGCCTACTTCTTGGCCTTTCGGAGTCAATTCAGGCTTTCATCCTCCTCATTGACCTGCTGTGCCCATCTTTAGCAAAGCTGCTCTGGAATGGTCTCAAACGTCCACAGCTGACTTTTGTCCTTATCGTAGGTAGAACACACTAAGCTGGCTGCACAAAGAACAAATGACTCCCTGGGGCTTCCAGTTTAGGTGACAGCAATAGATGATGGCAAGAGGGTGATTCCCGGTGTTGTAAGGCCCTGAGGATGCCTGCAGCTGTCTCCTACGGCTGAGAGGAGACAGCTGGGGAGAGGATGAAGGATGGTGAAGGAGCTGAGCAGGCATCCGTGGGTGGAAAGGTAGGACTGGAAACACTACAAGGATCCAGTTGGAAGGACTACAGGCCTCCGCCAGCGGAAGGGTTCCAGACATCTGCCTCCGGCTAAGAGCTGAGAGCCTTGTCACCAGCAGCTAGGAACTCTTACACCAACTGCTGAGTGCTGGACCATCGGTACTCAAAGCTTAAAGCAATAAGCCTCTGCCTCAAGTACCTCGAGCTATAAATCTCAGGCTTTGAAAGCCTAGAAGCTGAAATCTCAAGGCCTAGCAGTAGAAGCCGGTGGGTTAGAAACCCAGCTCACTGTAGACTGCCTTGTTGCTTGTTCATTTCCATCTGAATAGAATAAAATGAGCTGTTTTGTTGTGGTGGTTTGTTTTGTTTTTAAACAGTTTAACCCTCATGACACCCCTAAAACGAAGACATCATTTTATCCTAATTTATAGATGAGAACTCCGGGCAGGAATACAGAGAGCATCCTCTCTTCACAGGCAGGTAGCAGAGTCAGATTTAGAATTCATGACAAATACCAGATTTTCACACTCAGCATATTTCATGGCCCCAGGGCTCTGCTCCTGCCCTCTTCCTCCAATGACCTCTACTTCCTCTTCCCCTAATGACCTCTACTTGCTGGCATGGTGAGACCCTCCCCAGAGCAGAATCCCCGCAAAGTTTTCATGACAAGGTAGAGCATTAGGGAAGATTATCTCTGCAGGGGAGGGGACATGTTATGACTTGCCCCAAAACTTGTGGATTTCCTGTGAACTTGCTCCCATCATGCCGCATCTTTCTCTCCTCACCTCCTTTGGCCCGAAATGCCACTGTCTCGACTCTCTCCAGAGTTCTCCCTGCTCTACTCCAGTCAGAACTCCGAACCCTTTGGAGCTGAACTCCCAGTGGTCTCTCCAGCGAGCTTGTTCTCTGTCTTTGCTCCCTGTCCTCTCGCTGCTGCTACCTCCGACTGCATCTGCGCCTTTTCCCCAGGCAGAGGAATTCACCTGTCTGTCGATCCTTCAGCTCTCCTCTTCTCACACCCTGAGATGGGAGTCCAAGATGTTTGGACCGCTAAGAGCCCTTCTTCTTGAGATGGTAACAAGGGCTGGTGAACGGGCACTTCCCACACCATGTCCTCTGCCTCACACTCTGTTCCTGCTCCTCATGGTGCAGCCAGGAGACTAGAAACGGTAGCGGCCATGGCGGCGTGGTATGCCCCTTCTGGTATGAGAGGGAGTTCCTAAGCTCATGTTTGCCACCATATATCCCCTCCTGTCAGATCTTTCTCCCTCCTCTATGTTGTTGGCTCTTAGGGACTCAAAGCAGTTATGTTCTTGAGTCTTCCCTTGCTAGCTAAATATTCTGAGTCCTCAGCTTGAGAGAACCTAGGGGGGAGACATTAGCCCAGGGAGTGTGCTACTTAACCACACAGTAACAGTCTCTGTTTCCATGTATGACAGAGTTCCAGGAGGAGGCGGTAGAAACTGTCAGACAAGAACTCAGAAGTCTAGAGCACTAGTCCTGGGACTTGAAACTGAAGCCTTGAGACCTTGGTTATGCCACTTAACTGACCTCTGCCTCTGTTTCCTCATCTGAAGACGGGTGCCAGTTGCCACCCACTCTACCCTCTTATAAGCTGATAGCTGAAGTACCTAGGATGCGTGGGAGTGAGCCCTACACACACGAGACTGGTCCAGCAGGCAGCAGCCATCTCTTTCCCTTGACTGTCTCCTTTCCTGGCTGTATCATCCATCAGCTCTCCCAAAGAGCAAAGAGGAGGGATGGGCTGTCAGCAATGCCTGCTTCTCGTTGCTGTCTAGCCTCCTGAAAGTGAGCCCATGAATCAGCCAGGAAACTGTGGCCCTGAGGCCCGTGGAATGAGCAGAAGGAGGAGCTGACCCTACAGCGGCCATGCTGTGTCATCGGCAGAGGCAGGGAGCCCAGAACAGAGGCGGAGATGGCAACTTGAACTAAACAACAGCCAGCAGCTGGGTATTTGCCAAAGCTTCCCTCAAAAGCAGTCTCTTGCCCCTCCACCTCCTCTCTGTCCCCCATCCAGGGATGGAGGAACGGAAAGTCAGCACTAACAGGAAGCTCAGAATGGCCTGGACCCCACCACAGTGCAAACACTGAGACCAAGACAGCAGAAGACTGGCCCAAAGCAGTGTGTAGACAGGATTATCCAACGTGCGGTCACCAAGCCACTCATGAGCTGGGAAAGAGAGCTCTTTTCTGAAGTGGCTGTCTCATCCTGCCTCTATGCGGCCACTGTAGCTGCTCTGTGCTCCAACACGGAGCACAGGAGAGAAGTCCAAAGCTCAGCTTTCCCTGGGTTAGGAGCCTCACCTGTCCTTGGGAAACAGCTGTGTTCAGCATCGGGACATTTGTGGTCTCCACTCAGACCCAACACCGATGATACAGAATCGGACTGGTATCTCTGCCCTTGCCGGCATACCTGCTTACGGGGTAGACAGAACCAGAGTGAATGAGTGTGCCCCTTGACACAGGAAGGGCTGTGGAGCAAGGCTAGTGAGGTGGATGAGGTAGAACAG
>NC_022023.1:14195185-14212140 GCF_000317375.1 Microtus ochrogaster
GTAGACAGAACCAGAGTGAATGAGTGTGCCCCTTGACACAGGAAGGGCTGTGGAGCAAGGCTAGTGAGGTGGATGAGGTAGAACAGAGTGACTGCATAGAAGAGAATCATCATGGATGTCATGTGACATCTGGGTGAGGAAGGGAACGGGCTTTGTGGCTCTCTGGAGGAAGAGCAGTCTGAATAGAAAACCTCAGAGAGGAGAACAAACCGGAGGACAGGGGAATTGCTTTACCAGCTGTCAGACAGGCCGGGGAAGCGGGAATGAGGGAGGGGCATCAGACAAGAGGGTGGAGAAGGATCTGTTGGCCTTTTAGGATGCTCTGAACCATTCAGAAGGGAATGAAAACCACCGCTGATATCTCTGCCAATCAGTAGTGTTCTCTGACTTGGGCACTAAGGTTTTTTTTTTTTTTTTTTTTTTTCTGCTGCTTGGAAAACTAAGCGCCTTTGAAACGTATTGATAGGCAAAGGCAGGAAGGGAGAGAAGACTGGAAAGGACTCCAGGTCGGGAGGCAGGGAGGTGTTGTCTTCCTGAACTGCATTACATGTGGCAGAGAGGTTTCTCCACATATGTTCCCCTTGTGGCTACACTGGTGGCTCGGAAGCACAAGCACCCAACTGCCTTTCTATAGAGCCAGAAAGCCAGGGCACTGTGACCTGGAAGAAGCCTAGAAAACAATAGCCAGACTTATGCCAGAGCTGAAATCCCCTGCAGCCTCTTTCCAGCATTGCCTTTGCTTGAGAACATTAACACGTACCCTGAAGTGGAAGCCAAAGGCACTTCATCTGTAGCATTGACAGTTCCTACAGGGTAAACACTCCCCCATGAGGAAACTGATCGTTCAGGGAGGGTGAATGCTGGTTTTGAGTTACCAGTTGTTTAAAACAGCTAGTAAGGTTCCTGAGAGACTGGAAATTGGCTCCGTTGGTAGAGTGCTTGCCTGGCATTCGTGAAACCCTGGCAGCACATAAACTGGGCATGGGGGCACATTCCTGTAGATGTTTATTTTCCCCAACCAGCTCCTTGTGAAACTCACAACACAAACAGAAAAAGACCCGCTGTCCAGAACTGTAGTCAGGATAAGCTAGGTTGTGCTTTGATAACAAACAACTCCTTCAGTGGGAGTCAGGAAGCTAAATGAACATGCCGACGTTGGGGCATGGTTTCTGGACACATGTCCCTTGTTGCATTTGACATTTGTAAAGATGTGAGAAGCCCACAGACACAGATTTGGGGCTTTGTCTGTATTTATAGGGTACAAACCAAAGTGGCGATGAGGTCTGGACTAGGGTAACATTGATATCCGTGCAGTCATTTCAATCATGCCCACAAAGAAGGCAGGTTTCCTCAGAAGCCGGCTCCAGCAATGCGCTGTCCACTGAGCCCAGGACTGAGACCCATGGAAGATGACATCCGTTCTGAATTCTGAGAGTGAGGGAACACTACAACTACAGACAGAGCTCTGACAAGTAGGTGAGATAAAGGACATACCGCTCAGCTGGATCCAGCCAGTCTCTGGACGCGTATTTTAAAGTATGTTGTACACCACGTTTTTGCCGAGCAAAAATAATTACCTAATTAAAAAGCTCATCTGGAGACTGTACATCTCTTTGCAAGCAATGGCTGCTTATTTGCAGTGAACGCAGAGGAAAGATAGACTTCCTTTTGGAAAGATTACAGTGAGGTCAGATCCTACCCTGCCACACTGCTTACTGGTTTCCATTTGATGCCAAATTTGATCTCTCCAGCAATCCGAAAGGAATCGTTTTTGCTCCATGACTGAAAATATGGCAAATCCCATGATAACCTGGCAAGTGGTTATCTACCCAGGCCTGTCTGACTCCAAGTCCTGCATTTCATCCAGAGTCCTGTCTTCATGATCATTGGGATCGAAATTTATACAATCGTCTGCCAAGCATCCCACTATTATTATTATTATTCTTTCTCTTCCTCCTCCTCTTCCACCTCCCTTCTCTTCCTTGCTCTCACTCGATGTGTGCATGTGCATGTGTGAGCAGGTGCATATATAGATCAGAGGTCAAGGTCAGTATCTTCCTTGGTTGCTCTTCACCTTATTTTTGAGACAGTTTCTGACGCTGAATCTGAAGCTTGCCGTTTCAGCTAAACTGTTAATCCTCCCATCGCCGCATCCCCAGTGCCGGGGTGACAGGAGCAAACATCCATGCCCAGCTTTTTCCGTGACTGCTAGGGATCAGAACTCAGGAAGTCATGCTTGCCCAGCAAGCAATTTACCAACCAAGCCATCACCCCGGTCCTCTCCTTCTTTTCAACGTAGCCATGTCAGAATGTGGTACCACTGTCTGCTCCATCAATAGTTGTGATGCTCGATGTCATCGGCTATTACCAGCCCAAGCCCTTGGTGTCCTGAGTGTGTGGAGCTGTAATGCTGTTCTAGGAAGCTGAAATTCCCTTGCTTGGCCAAGTGTATTGTTCTGGTCACAACTTTACAAGTCAGGCCATAGTTGATGACAATCTTTCCAAAGCACTGAAGACATAAACTGCTTCTCCATCCTGGACTCCCAAGCGATATTACCGATATGAAGCCAATACACAACCAACCCATCATGAATGTATAGCCTGAGTCACGAATGGATAACTGCTTCCAGATGCTGAGAACTAGGGGCTGTTTGTTACACAGTACATGTAACAGCCTAGTTGGTGCTCTACACAGTGGGCATATGCTCTCCAGCTTGGGTTTGTAAAGCCAAAATATTTTGATATAGAAATCTTTAAAGTGGAACCCAACAGAATACATTTCTTAAAGGTGATTCTTACACAAAGCTCTGGGGGCTGCCTGTTTTTATAAGCTGGAGAGGAATTTAAAAGGAAATCACTGAAAATAGACAGGAGAGACAAGGAGTGGAGGAGGGAAGCCTTAGACTTGACGGCAATAGCAACACCTTGAGCTAACGTACTGCTCAACTCTCTGTCCTGTTTTCTGGAAAACGGAGGCGCTAGCTATATAATTCTTTCTACTCGCCGAGGAATTCTTTATTTTGTTTTGATGAGCAAACTCCCAGGAAGGGCTTAAAATCATCCTGTATGAGTTTAAAGTCTCAACATATACTACCTTTGAATTTTCTTAACTCGTTCTTGTATCTAGGCATTTAGATTGTGCCCGTTTTTTTTCACTATTTTAAATTATTTTTGTAAAATAACGAACGTTTGTGGTATTTGCTTTATCCCGAGGTCAGTGATTTCTTCTTTTGATTAACTCATGTATATTTTATGCATATGAGTGTTCTCCTTGCATGTGTACCCTGTACATGAAAGGTTCACAGAGGCCAGAAAAGGGCACTGTATCCCTTAGACCTGGAGCTGCTGACAGGAGCCACCATGTAGGTGCTGAGAACCACGGTCCTCTTCAAGAGCAGCAATTGCTCTTAATTCCCTGAGCTACATCTCCAGGTCACTCCAATGATTTCCTTAGAAAAACTCCTGAAAATGTATTTGATTGATTTATTATTATGAACAATGAGTACACAACTTGGCATTTGCTCAGAAACAGCTTTCTAGAAGTCCTGCACTAATTTACATTTTCATAAATGTATTCTCATTTATCTAAGCCCTGTGTCAGCCCTGGATGTTGTCGATATTTTTAATTTTTCCAGCTTTACTTAAGAAAAGCTTATTTTTCTATTTGTATTTCTTGCATCACCAGAGAGAATGATGGGTTTGACTTGTTATGTAAGTTCTTTTGTTGCTAATCGCTTCCAGCTCTCTTCTACCCCCTTTTCTGGCGTGTGTGTGTGTGTGTGTGGGGGGGGGGTGATCCTCTCTTTGTTTAATGATTAGATGACCTTTGAGAATTACGTTAAGATGTTATCGTATTAGGGCTGTCAGAGAAGATATAGGACCACCACCTTGACTTTTGAATACCTAGTGAGCCAAATTATTCACACTAAAAAGTAGCTCATGGGAGGCAGGCGGTGGTGGCACACGCCTTTAATCCCAGCACTCGGGAGGCAGAGGCAGGCGGATCTCTGGGAGTTCGAGGCCAGCCTGGTCTACAAGCGCTAATTCCAGGACAGGCTCCAAAGCTGCAGAGAAACCCTGTCTCGAAAACCAAACCAAAACCAACCAAACAAAAAAGTTTGAAATCCGAGCAAGCTGGAGGCTGAAACAGGAGGGTCATGATTTCAAGAAGAGCCTTAGGTAGCCAAGAAGTTCCAAGCCAGCCTGGGTCACCCACTGACGTCATGGGGCAAACAAATGAAAGTGGGGGACAGTTGTGAGGCTTGGGCAGTCTGTGGGGCCACTGGCAGTGGGAGCAGGATTTATCCCTAGTGCTTGAACTGACATCTTGGAGCACATTCTCTTTGCTCAGCCTAGATATGGCGGGGGTTGGGGGCGGGGGCTTGCTCCTGCCTCAAGTGAAGTGCCAGACTTTGTTGATTCCCCAACAAAGCCTTACCCTTTCTGAGGCGTGGATGGGGGTGGGGGAGAAAGGTATGACAGGGGGAGTGGAAATGGGGATAGCTATGTAGAATGAGAAAAGATTGTATTAAAAAAATTCTTAATAAAAAAATTAATGAATTATGGTCTATCTGAACATCAAAATGAGCCAACGGTTTGCTTTTAAAATTAAATTTAGCAGCCCCCTACCACATGTATAGTAAATATTTTCCAGCTTATTCATTTTCCAATTCTGTTTACTATGTCTGTTTATATAGAAATTATTTGGACTCTGATGCTCATTTTATCTATCGGCATTTTTCTTAATGGTTTTATGATGTATCAGAAAGGCTTTTAGAACCTCAGATTTATGGTAAATACCTATATATTCATCACTTGGCTTCATGATTTTTCATTCATCATTTGAGTCATCTGTAACTTACTCTGCTCTAGGAACCACATAGAAAGTCTATTCTTGCCCCGATTACGACTACAGTCATTCCAATATAATTTATTTTAAAGCCTACATGTTCCACTTGCTGTGCTACCTGAAACCCTGCATTTTCCCTGCACTTCTCCTTGGGGCAGTGGATCTTGCCATGACATTGCAGTCACTGTTGCTCTGTGATGGAACTGCAGAATTGTTGCGGGAGGTCCTTCCGCTCCTCCAGCCTATAGCCGCTGAGATACCCGCCCATTGGGGCGTGGTCTCTCTCCCTTTAAAAAAGCGGCCACTTCCTTCTCTCGCTCTCTTCACTTCCTGCTCGGCTGGCGACTAGACTCCTTTCCTGGTTGTACAGAGGGCTGACGGTGATCTGTAAGTTTTTTCCCCTTTTAATAAATAATACCCTATTAATCATAATTCCAAACTGCTGTGGCATCGTTTGTGACTTACGTCTACACAGAATGTGACACAGAGGTTGAGATTCCACAGGTTTCAAATCCCTGGCTTCTCTTTTCTACCTGTACGACCTCGGGCATACACTTCTGCTGCTTATCTGTGAGTTGCAGCATTGCTATTATCTGCTTCCTAGACGTGTAGTCAAGAATAAAGCGCGTTAATGCCTGTAAAGCTCTCCTGAGGCAGTAACACACATACCTTTTTGCTGTAACACCCTGCAGGGCTGCGTTCCCACCCTCTTCCGTGCCCCCAGTGCGTTGATTGCTCCCCTTTCCCAACTGAGCCCTAAAATCACTGAGTCAATTTACAACAGCAAAACATTTGGAATTTGACGATAATTATGTTGGAAATGCAAACATGGAGGATATGACTGGGTGAAAGGGTTTCTTTTTCTTGTACAAGAATAAGGCTTGTATCTTAATAGAATCCAATACCTCTGTTCCTCCAATCAAAAATAGAAGGATCCCCAGTATGAGGTATGTTCCCAGATAATGTTACTGAGGAAAGTTGGGCCCTCTCTCAAGGTTCTTAGTACCATTTTTTTTTTAAAAGGAATTTTACAAATGCTTAGAGGAAAATGTGGGGACAACTTCATGGAGTTTAAAAGAAACTCCCCAGTGCAAGTCAGCTATAAATACCATCAGCTGCCTTAGAGAAGGAAGATAGAGACGAGGAAGATAGAAAGTCGTGTTATCTGTTAGAGGCCAAATGGCGGACAAGCAGTCACATGGCAAGGGGTTACAGCATGCCCCAGCTTTGTCCAGTACCAAGTAGAAAGAGTTAGAGAGAGGATGTGTTGGAAATGAGGGTTTCTGAGTTCTGACTCAGAAAGGCAGACCTTAGCAGAGCCACAGGGCACAGCTATGACTGTGAGCAACTCCCGGGGAATGCTCTCTAGAAAGGAAAAGCATACTATCTCCTTAAAGGGATGATTATTCCTCCCATGTCTTTAGCACGCCTTAAGGCGAGTTAGCCTTCCTGAGTGGTGGTCCCTCTACCAGGCAACTGACTGGTACTGCCTCTGGATCAACTCTCCTGTTTTGGATAGCTTGGAATGTAAGGTCTCCACCCAAAGCCATAGGCAGAGTCCATCCTTTTACCAGAGGGAAATAGCTTTCACTCAATAGGTCTCAACAGAGCCCTGAGCAAGACTACTGTAGCAGGGAATTCCCATCTCCAGATATTTACGATTACTCTATTAGTGAAAAGAGGATTTATTATCCCTACTACTGACAATAACGCTATGTGTTTATGTCATGACCTACCTGCTCACTGTTGTCTTTATTTTGAATTTTCCTAAAGCAATCATGTCCCCGCAAACCACAATTGTTTTCCACCTGGTTCCCAGCTTAAACTCATGGCACCCACCAAGACACCCTAATTTATACTTCATTGCTTTCTTTCGTCTTCTTCTTTCTTGTGCCCAATTGCATCCAGCAGACTTCCTAAACAGGCCTCCCAATCTCATCCCTAACTTTAATGGGCATGTCTGTGTAGGTACTGAGCACAAGGTAGAGAGAGATCCTCACAGAAAAGCTTCACAGTTTGGAGTTCTGGTTTTTGCTTTTTCTCCTTAGAGAGGAGGGACTTTTGCAAAACCGGTACGCCCTCCCCGAGTCGAGGCGCTGCACTGGGGGCCGAAGTTTCTCCCTGCGTTTCCGCTTGAACAGCGTCCAAGCCTCGCCTTTAAAATGCCAGGGCAGCCTCAGCTGGGCTCACAGCCGCTCTCGGCGGCTGCCCGGGGCTCACCGCGCCGCCGCTGGGCGCTGACTCAGCCGCAGTCGGGCTGCTCCGCGGATCAGGACCTGGAGAGCGCGCGCCCTGGAGCCGCCGAGGAAGCACCGCAGCGCTTGAAGACTCAGGTTTCCGGAGCTGGGGGGCTGACCCATTTGGGTCCCCGTGCGCACGGGACTCGCCTGGCCAGGTAGGACTGCGGGAACATTACCCTGAGCATCCTTCCGGCGGGGAGGGCGAACAACACCGTCCGCCCTGCGGGAGATCAGTACCGGTCCCAGGTAGAAGGAGCGGGATCTTGCTAATGCAGTGGGGCCTGGCCAAGCACTGGCGACCAGGAGACCTGACAGGACTAATCAACAGGACCCCTTGGCAGTCCAGTGCCTATTACCTTAGCCAGCGTCAACCTGGGGAGGGCCAGTCGGGAGCAGCCCATAAGTGCAGAGCTTGGGGTGAAATGGCTCAGGGCTATGCTTAGCAGCAGACAGCTGCCTTGTGGGGCTTGGGTCTCAACACCCAGAGAGCTGGTAATGCTGGGTTCAGATTCATCTCCTCCCAGCGGGAAGACCTCCACTCTGGGCCTTTAAGAAATTCAAAGAGTGTGTGTTGAAACTGAATCAAAGTTACCAATTCCCTCTGGTCAAGTTCAGCGCCTAAAATTCTGTGTGCTTGTGACTGCCAGCAGCAGAGAGAACAGATTCTCATCAGTGTAGTTGATGAAGGTCATGATTGACGGGACTTCTGGGGAAAGTTCTGTCGGTGACAGTCTTTCTAAAGAAATGTCAAGTCTCAGTAGGATTTTTGTGGTGAACAGTGTGAAAAGCCCAACCCAAGTTTTCAATATTTTCCCCCATGTCAGTGAAGAATGGTTTGTGTAGTGCTGCGAAAAGTCTGTGATGGTGCTAAATTTGATAGTAGTGTCTTTGATTGCCCGTGGGAAAAGTTCTGGAATGGGAACTCTGAGTCCAAGGCTATGCGTCTTCTCACTGGATGCACCCTGGGGTCCCGGTGTCATATGGATCTGTCAAGACAGGGCTGTGTACCCAGAAAAGAAGCCTCACGCAGCCTCCCTGCCCCCTTCCTGGGAGAGGCTCCTTGTAATCATTTCCGTATCAGCTTGGAGGTTCTGTCCCCACATCCTCTGAGATTTCTCTGGCCTCCCAAATCTCATCTTCTGGTCTGACACTAGAAACACATGCAGTCTTGCTATTTCCCTCCAAGCATGCTGTCTAGTGAATCCTGGGTCCAGCACCACAGCCCCTAGGTTTCCCTCGGCCTCAGTAAGCTGCTTTCTGAGCAGGGCTGTAATAATCTGATTTGTTGCAGTTCGGGGTCTTCTTCTGCAAAAAGTGGGTTTAGGTGATCAGAAAGCCAAACACCAAGCCTTGGTGTGATTTGTACATTGGGCTTTGTTTACAGTTATATTTTTGGAGGTAGCTCATGGTATGATATTGCGCCAACTTTGAGAACACATGGAGGGTGTCGTGCAAGCAAACCCCCCTCTTTAGGAAAGTACTCCGAAGCAAATGGCCTTACATTGACTCCGACAAGGGACGTGAGTTAGCTAGTCATCTATTTCTCTGTACCGTTGCATTAAGATACTCTGGTTCCCGGGAGTTAATTCCCTAATCACTCTTCCAGTTACGCCATTTATTATTTCTGAGCAAAGTGTAGATAGCGCATGAGCTACAATATGTTTCTGAGACCACCCACATGTGGAAAGTCATAGCAACTTCCAGGCTGTGAAAGGACAAACGTAAGTCTGCCATGAATGAGGTTAGGGTGCCAAGGGGAGATATATAGACATTGGTGAAAAGCAGCCATGTATGTGCCTGGGGAAAAAAAAAATAACCAGAAATTCACTGGCTGCTGATAAACTGACTTAGCGAATTGTGTATCTTTCCAGTCTGTTTCCTGGCTGAGTTAATGAAAGATGCAGTCATTCTGAATCTACTGCCTCCCTAGTTAATCTTCTCTTTGACAAATATTTACACAATGCGGGCCTCATATCATAGCACGGCCTCACAATCGGCAGCACTGTGGCGATCCGCGGACGGTATGGCTCCGGCTCAACACTATTTCCAAGACTTAAATGGAAGCTGAAATGACATGAAGGAAAATGTCCTTACATTATCCCGCCTGGCCACAGTGGGAGGGACAGTGTTTATGAAGCTGACAGGGTTCCAAGTCTCTGAGGTTAATGCTTCTAATAAGTTCAGATGCGAAAGAGAGAGGTATAATGGCTCTGGACTCAGGCCCCGAAGGCTCTGGAACTACTCCATGCCTGGGAGGGTTTTAGGACACTGGAGTTTGCTTTTGGAAGTGACATTTTTGAGCATTAGCTTTGGAAGGAAATATTCCCAATGTGCCGTACTTGCCTCCTCCCGTCAGAAGGCTGGCAACTGGGAATCTGGAGGTTCCTGCTGACTCAGAGTGGCTGTCGTGAAAATCAGTCATCCCGGGCCCCTTGGGGAGAAAGCTCATGGGTGTGTGTATCAGAAAGAGTGGCCAGAGTTTTGTTTGGGGGTCTCTAACTAATCACATGACCTCAAACAAGTGACCTTTCTGGTTCCCTTGTTTATTAAGCCCTAGGATAATCAATACCAAGTCAGGTGCTCTTACTAAGGACCTGCCGCACACTAAGTATTTTGTCTATGCATTCATGTAACTGTCACGGTCCCATTTTTATGTCTGTGTATGAGTAGCGTAGCATATGTGTGCATGTGTCCGTGTGTGTGTAGGTGTGCCCGTACATCGTGGAGTGCATACAGAGCCCAGAAGTCCACATCAGGTGTCTTCCTCCACCACTCCCCACCTCGCTTACTGGGGCAGAATCCTTCACCGAACCTGGCGTTCATTGATTCCGCGAGGCCAGAAGGCCAGTGAGACCCAGAGATTCTCCCGCCTCTGCCTTACATCCTAGGATGAGCTCGTATATGGGTTCTTTACCAACAGATCCATCTCCCTGGCCCTTGGCATCAGATTTTTAGCTCCATTTTCTGATGAGGGTTCTAATCTGGGATGCCTTCCTCCCTGAACTGGACTCATTGCATGAAGTTGCTTAAAGGAAAAAAAAAAAAAAAACAAAAACAAAAAAACAAAAAAAAAACAAAAACAACCCTCTGATAAAAAAAATCAGCACTCAAAAATTATGGAGCTACTGTTAGTGGCGATAACCAGTTCCACTTTCTGAAGACTGAATTGCATGAGATTTTCCAGGTTTGGGTCCTATGGACGAGCCCCTTTGTTACGGACTGTGACTTACCCATTGTCTCCTGAGCTGCGCTCTGTCTCTAGGGTTCAGTTTCTATATTTACAGACTACTGGGGAAATGTGGGAACTGGAACTGGTGATTTATGTGAGTAAGTCTAGCACACAGCAGGTGTTTAACACACAGTGTTTGGAACCGGTTCTTCCTGCCTGGTCCCTCCCATAGTCTGCTCCTAGCACTGCATAATGGAGCCGGTACTGGGTAGACTCCCGCGGCAAGTCCTTTAACACAGACTTGTGTAGATAGACGTTCCCCGGAGGGTCCCCGGAGGGTCCCCTGTTTACAGTGCGTCAAGCCTTCGCAGGTAAAGTGTCCTTGTCAAGTTCATCCCTAGAGTCGTGCAGGGAAGTAGTGTCACTGACTAGAAGGACTAAGGTTGGGATACCTAGTCCCAGAATCCGCCTACAGCCCCAGGTTTAGAAGAGGTCCCTATAGCTCACAGAGACTGCGTAAACAAGCATCCTCCAGAGCTCGTGTAACGTTGGACTGCGCCCCTTTTCATGGTACCTCATCTGATTGCTTGCCTAGGATTGCTTTTGAACCCCACTCCCGAGTGGAGAGCAGAGGAAGCCCTGAGTGGGTGTGTGATATTGATATAGGCGGGGCATCAGACCCAAGGGAAAATGGCAAAGCTTCCCAGCCCCTGGGATGAGGTCCGTAGAGAAACCGCAAAGCTTTCCTCCCATCCACGTGTGAATGCTACTAATGGGTGCAGAAAATGGCCACCATAGCTTCCCCGCTGCCACCACACCCCAGCTGGATGTTTATAGCCCGAAGACTGCTTCTCTATGGAGACTGCTCCTACCAAAAATAGTTAAACCTGTCTCTTGGTCCAATTGTACACCATAAGCCCTGCCTCCTTGTTCAGTCTGGATCATAAAGATGCTGTACTTCTGTAGTGCCACAGTGTCTCTAGCACAGAGCTGAGCCCACCTCCCCCACGAAGCCCACTTTCTGTGTCTGTCTGTCTGTTCCATCCTTCCTTCATTCCCTCGCCATCCCAGTCAGGTCAAATCCTGGCTGCGTAATGCTAACCTGAGTAAGACACCCCAGGTCTAGATTAAGAACAGTCCAAGTGCCTCCCTGGCCCTCTCCTCGGGGTCGAACCCCAACCTTGGCACTCAAGACTTTTTTAGAATTTTTAAAGTCTATTCTTTTGTTTTGCTTTTAAGTGACTCATAATAGCTCCACATATTTATAGAGAGACTTCCTGATGTTTACCATTGACGTGGCAAGGACAGGCCCAGGCAGAAGAACGAAAGGAAAGGGCACCTTAACCACTTAGACTCGAACCTCTCAGATGTCTCTACTGAAACCTACTCGTGACAGGAGACGCGACCCTGGGTAGTCGGAAAATGCCCTCAACAGCATTTTGCTTCCGTGTGGAGCTTTTGCTCTGACCTTTGGGAAATTGTGTATTCTGTCTCTAGCAGAGCTGACTCCTAGGGCTTGGCCCCATTAGAATCCCAAGGACTTCATCCCTGCCCTTGGGACAGAATGATGGGAGGTTGAACAAGTCAGGATTGTGCCCCTGCTCCTACAGTCCTGGCCGGAACAGACAAGGTGAATGAAGTGGGCAATCCTTCCCATGGGCATGAATTTCCCTGCTCTGTAGGCACGATGTCATGTGTTTGTCATCTGGAGATTGACAGCTGCCAAGTGACCCGATCCTGCATGTAACCATCACACCTCTCTCCCTCCGACAATGTGGGTTCTCCTTGGCACAAGTAGAACTTCTGGCATTCTAGAAGACCATAAATAAATGGCTTGTGTTTGCCACACCTCCATGTGCCCAGAGCAAACATTGCTGGTTGATCGTGGTGCCGAATAACACCTTGGCATCCTTCTTAAGAGTTACTTAGCGGGATCCCTAGTGGGGTTCCATGGCTGATGGGAAGCTGTGAGGAGTTTGAAGCCAGGGGAGCAACATGAAAGTGAGATTTCTGAAATGTTTTGCCCTTCCTGACATCCTTGCCTCTTCCAAGCCGAATGAGCATCCTACAAAATCTGCCCCTCCACAGTCCAGCATGTCCCAAGAATCCACAGACAGACACATCCCTGCTAGGTTATTTGATGCTTTTCTGCTTGGCTTGATAGGCGACTGTGTCTGCCATGAGCTGTTTTAAATTACATATGACTTATACATCTAAGATATATGAGACTTATGGCTCAGAATGTTTACCCTTGTGAGGAGGTCTGTATGCAGGCATAACAAGAAGGCTTCATGTACAAGAACAGGGACTTCTGGATCTCTGAAGGGCTAGGTGGTCCTGCCAGCCAGACCCTCATTAGCAGCATGGCCCTTATCTTCCAAGATGACCCCACTCCTGGAAAACTGTGTTGCCCTCTCTTATTAACTGAAGTCTCAGAGGGCCCTTGTCTTCCCCGGGCCAATTGATTTGACAAATAGATATTCTGGGCCCAACTCCCAGGAAGGGAGTTCAATTCCATTGGCATCAACCCGATAGCAGCGTTGTTCAGTCGGCAGCAAGGCCTATGTCCCCTTCCCTGTGTCCCAGTTACAATATTAACATATTCATTCTCAGCTCTGCGGAAGAGTGGAGGGAAGCTGCCACTTTTAGCAAGCAGAGCAATGAAAGTCATGCTTTCCCCGGCGGCCACATCTTCAAGTGAACAAGGACATTATTGTTAATCAATATACACGCTCAGTGAAATTCAGCACTCTGAGAATTCATGTTCTTCTTTAGCAATTCCCCTGATTTCCAGGAGAACTAGAAGATTTTTACGCCGTTGTGGAAAGGGGGGGATGTGAGTACTGCTACTCCCATGCTGTCCCCAGGATCCCTGTACTTCAACAAGTCAAAGGATGCCTTCCAAACCGTGATGCCAGCCTCCCTGAGAAACCAGCAGTCAAAGCCTAACTTAACGTAACCCTTTATCTCTTCCAAAAGAGATGAGGTGTGCTTCTTAGAGGTCCCTCATGAGTTCCAGTCGCGAGGGGGATAAGGGAGGGTCTAAGAGAACTTCCCATGGGCACTGCTCTAAGATGGAAGGATCTATTGCAAAGACCCATCTTGGCATATTGCCCAAGTTCAGACTCCTTTGAGTAACTATCTTGGAGATGCACGGGAACCTCTGTCTTCAAACCCTCCTGCTGTGACTTCAAGTCCTAACTCCACTTTCAAGTGAGTGGCCACACACGCATCCCCCCCCTGATGCTCTGAGCACCTCTGAAATGGAGGGAGGGATATGGTCTCCTAAGCTTTAAGAGAAGCTTACAGAGAACAATGCCTGGCTAATCTAGCACCACACCCAAGGAAATGTGTTTGGCAAACTAGCTTGATCATGAGATAAAGATAAGGCAGGAGAAGTGGTACCCAAAGAACCACCCAGAAGGCTCATTGTAAAATACAGTGAGGAGCCCAATCCCTATTCCCTAGACAAGAACTTCCTGGCACAGAAGCAGCAATGTACTTTTTTTTTTTTAACAAACTGATAGAATTTAAGAGTCAAGTACGAGAGTCACTGACCCAGCTTGGGCACCTGCATCAGGATGTCACGCTCTTGATGTCTGCAGTTCAACATCTGGACAGAAGATCAAGTGCCCCGTTCCCCCCTTCTGCATGCACACATGCACATTAGTTCCCACCGCGGGCTTTGAAAGGGCATTTGTTAATTTTCCGCTTTCTACAGAAGTCACGACACCATCAGTTGTCAGCTGTGCCGGGACTCAGAGTTTCCCACTCCAGCTGATGCAGCCCCAATCTTCATTGCCCCTGCCTGGAAACAAAATCACAGGACCAAGACAAGACCTGGATCTGGAGAGAAACCACGGGGCTCTTAGCTTTGATGCTATTGTCTCTTTTAACAGTAGCTACTGTGCAGCAAAAGCCCAGGGTTGCTCCAATTTCAATGTCCAAGTAGGGAGTCTGTCTTCATTCTAGGACTGGTGTGTGTGTATTTTCATCTTTATATAAAATGAATTTTGGAGTTATAGACAGCATGCTCCTTTGGGAGAACAGGTATTTGAGTAGCTGAGTTCTGTGGATTCACATAGGAAGCATTTACCAGTTATATTTTGTGGCAGTCACGGTTAGGTTATGATGCTGGGGACTGAGCCCAGCGTCTTGTGAGGCTAAACGTGTACTCTATCCCTAAGTACATAACCAGTTCCCCGCTAGAATATTTTCTGAAGTTTTTTTTTGGGAATATACAAGATGAGCCATGTGGTGCCTTCAAAATATTCTGGAGACTCTAAAAAGAGGAAATGACTACCTGCTATCCCAGACCCATGATTAGTATCTCTCATTATTTCCTTTTTGCCTTCTCGCCTTTCTGTATCTTTGTGATGCTTTCATATTAAAAAGATCATATGATTGGGTTATGTGAAAAGGGAGCAGAATAAACTGTGTTCCTAAGTGCTGAGTGAGACCCATGTGTCCTGCAGCCACATGGGGCAAGGACAGGCAGGACCCTGGAGAAGGGTCTATGCGGGGGGGGGGGATGTGGAGATATGGGCCACAGGGCCAGGCACAGTGTTTCAGGTGGAGAGACCAGGGGTGAAAGGAACTAAGCTCAGTGTGGCTTCTTTCTAGTCACTCACCATGAGGTAGAGGAGTCTACCCCCCTCCCCCAGACACTGGGAGGATCACTGAGACCGCCTCAATGGGCAAACAGGAATGAAAAAAATGCTACGTGACTTTCAGGGCTGCGGAGGCAAAGGCCATGCCACTGTTTTTGGGTCTCTCTTGGGACATCCACTCTGTGATCTTTGATCTGCCGTATCAACTTCCCTGAAGTCCCCAGGTGGGGCCACATAGAGAAAGTGAAACCTGAAGGACCCCAGCTATGAATGTCCCCAGGACAGGGACTGACACTGTGAGTAAAGACCCTAACCTCAACCACCATGTGACAAAACACAAAGAACCACCCCCCACCCCCCCCACCCCCGCCCAGCAGAGTCCAGTCACCTTCCAGATTCATGAGCAAAGTAATGATTGCCACTATTTTTAAAAATAAATAGCCAGGACAACGTCTTTGGAAATGGCTCTTATTTTAGACTTGAGGTAAACAGATTGCCAAGGACAACAGGCCTGGCGAGGCTGTCTGGGGACAGGGTAGAGTGGCCTTGGGGCTGTAGCATGGCAAGGTGACAGTGGCTCTCCTGCGGAGGTAGTTTAATGACAGCTGGCAGGAATAATCCTCTCTGGTGGGTTCTGTCCACAGTGCCACCATGCCATCCCTGTCATCCTGACTTTAGGAGGTGGACATTCTGATCACCCACCCATGAGCATCCTGGAATCTGAAGGCAAACATACAACAGGAGCCACTTAAGTCCTGCTGCTCATACATGGTGGGACCATTTCTTAAAACCCAAGACGTGGCTCTGTCTCCACTGCCCACTTTTATATTGGTTTCAAGTTGGGTAGAGGCTTTTCTGGTACACTGATGGAATACCACGTGAGAGTCTTGATAAAGTATAAGGTGTCTGGATGACTTGGCAGGGGCTGAACTTTTTCTTCCCCTTGGGAAAGATCCAACTGACAGGCTTTGGGACCCATGGCCACAGCACTGCCAGGAAACTGAGTTCTCAGAGAGCAATTTCTAGGCATTTGAATTTCCTTGGCTCCAGCCTCAGAGAGTGGCATCTGGGCTGGACCCATGCCTGCTGCCGGAACTGTCAATCAAATTCTGGTCCCACACTTTTGATTTGGTCAAAACAGATGACTATAAGGAAAAACTACCACCAGCTTTGCCATTCCCCAAACTAAGGCCTCTCCAACGTCCGCACGCATGTGCAGTCTCCTGGATTGCCTGACTAGTGACTTTCCTGAGAAATAAGTGGTTACTGACCCAGGCTTCTTCGACCAACCTGGATTCAGTGTGTCGAGAACACCGTAAGGATCCCTGCAGCTCCTGCTGATTCTGACACATCCTGCCACTACACAGTCCTCACTGCCGTGAGCCTGGATATTCCATACGTTCTCGGACTTCCTCTGGCCCTCGGAGGCTTGCTTGCTGGCCTCAAAAGGAAGAAAGCATTGGTAGAGGCTGAGCACAACTACTTGATGTTCATCCACAACTAGGCAGGCGTCTCCAAGGACTCCCGGCAGTGGACGGTAAATAAGTAGACGCTGGATTGATCTTTCCAAGTCTCACACCCTCCGTGACTAAGAGGTGGAAGCAGAGATGGATGAGGATCAGATAGCTGGATGCAGACACGGGGGAACCTTGGCAAAGCCACACTCCTTTACCCTCTGGATGGTACTTGAGTGTTAGGCTCCTCTGCCAGCCACTACTCTGTCCCTGGATGCTGGCAAACAGCCCTTTCCACTTAGACAAGACACACATTGGGCTACGAATTCCCATCAGGCTGTCAGTGGCAGAGATGGAGTGTCACAATATTCATGAGAAGGTTTGAGAGGACTCTCTGACCGGCGATGGGTGGGCCCAGCCTCCAGCCTTCCGTCCCCAGCCCAATACAGGGCAGTGTCAACAGCAAAAGGGGAGGGGGCTCTGTATCTAAATTTTGTAGAAAAGCTGGTAAGGAAGATGAGAATGGCAAAGAACCCCACTGAGTTACCCCATTATTTGCCCTGGAGAGTAACTCTGACCACGTATGTAAAGTGTGTGTGTGTGTGTGTGTGTGTGTGTGTGTGTGTGTGTGTG
>NC_022023.1:14212240-14231455 GCF_000317375.1 Microtus ochrogaster
GTGTGTGTGTGTGTGTGCATCCTGGATGTACCAGCCTGTGAAAGACACTGCTTGCTACAGGACTCAACCCCACCCCTCACCTCAAATGGTCACCCTTCTTCGCCTTCAAGAGTTCTTTGGCTTATGTCAGAGATCATACTAAGCTGAAAGTTGGCAAATGGAATCCCCAGGTTTCCCTGCACACATTGGCATCTTTACCATCTGATGTGCGCCTTGAACCCCAGGCTCAGGTAACATAACTTCAGCTTGCCAACCTGGAGTGGTTTCTAACATCCCCCCTTCTGTAGGCCACATAGGAGTTCCTGGAACCCCTTCCCCACAGACAGGCCTTGCTGGCAGTACTGACTGGCATCTGTTCTGGGTGTCAGGTTAGGGGAGAATGGCAGGCATCCTTGGCATCACCTTCCTGAGTGAAGAGGACTCTGACAAGTGGCAGGTGGAAGCCACTATGCCTGTGGCTGTCCAATAAATCTCTTATGAATCCAAGATTCCTGAGCTCTCAGAACAGCAAAGCTTGAAGGCTCTCATTCCAAGGTTGCTCCTTGATGTCAACACATTCCTGAGATGGTAAGATCAGATGCCTGTGGAAGCCAGGCAGACGCCATGATGACTAAAGCAGATGAGTCTAAGGGACAGGGAATGGATCATCTTGGAGAAGTCTGAAGGGTGCTGGTGACTCAGCTTCGGCCTTGTGTTGCTGCTTCAAACTGTAGCCCAAGCATAGCTGGACTATCATCCAAAAACAACGAGTATCATGTGACATCTCCCAGGGGTCAGCACCTTCAAATGAAAACATTACCTAACTTTGTTCAAAGCAATGTGACGGCCACCATGTTGTGGCCTTTGGTTTAAGTGCTCTGTGGAAATTGGCTAGTGAGCTGCAGTGGCTGCAGAGTTTTGATTTCGGGGGTACCCCCACACAGAGACAAACCAGAACTGTTCTGGTGGGTGAGGACTCAGACGGAGCTTTAGGTTGGCTTTGCAGGCCTCTCCATTAGCCTCTGCTCTCAGATAGGGATGGTACATGCCTGTATTCACAGCACTTCAGAGGTAAAGGTGGGAAAAATATGTAGTTAAAGACCAGCCTGGGATACTTGCCAAGTTCAAAGCCAGTTTAAAGGGTATAGCAAGACCCAGTCTACCTTCAAAACGGAGGGTTGAGGATGTAGCTCGGTTGTGATTGTATAGCATACACAAGGCTTAGATTCAATCCACTGCACCATGAGGAGGAAAAAAAATAGAGAAAGAAATTCTGATTGCCCTGGCTCAGTGAACCCTCCTTCCCATTGTGGACCAGGAGTTGCTACAGGCTTCAGAGATTCGAAATCGCTGCCAAGTCCTGTAAGCACAAGGAAGGACTCCTGGGTTGCAGCAACTCCTTTTAGACAATCTCTCAGAGCTGCCATCATGCAGGTACAGGGGCATTGCCTGTTTCTTTACATGCCCAAGGTCTTCACAGCCCGCACAGCATAAAACACAAATAGATGTGGTGACCCACCCCTGTCTCATTCCTGCCCTGCTCACCTTACCAGAGTGCTACTGAAATGAGAAAGTGAGATATGGACTGTCTTCATTAAGGTTTCCATTGCTGAGATGAAACACCATGACCAAAAAGCAGGTTGTGTAGAAAGAGGTTTATCTGGCTTCCCCTTCCATATTGCTGTTCATCACTGAAGGAAGTTGGGACAGGAATTCAAACAGCAGGATCCTGGAGGCAGAAACTGGTGCAGAGACCGTGGAGGGGAGCTGCTTACTGATTTTGCTCATGGGTTGCCCAGCCTGCTTTCTTATAGAACCCAGGACCAGGGATGACATCACCCACCATGGACTGGGCTCTCCCCCATTGATCACTAATTGAGAACATGCCTTATAGCTGAGCTAGCTCTCATAGGGGCGTTTCCTCAACTGAGGCGCCTTCCTCTCTGATGACTCTAGCTTGTGTCAAGTTAACACACAAAATCAGCCAGCACATGGACATCATAGTGTTTCCAACAGGGCAGCCTGGCAGGACAAAGGACATGCTATCATTCTGCTCATCTATCTTCCTTACTTGTGGGAAGAGAAGACAGTGACTTTGACATTTCTGCTCCTCCTTCTCCAATCTGCTTTAGACAGATTTCCTGGAGGAGGCCTGGCCTCCTTGTTCAGAGTGTGCACTGACCATCAGAACTCACAGCCTTGGCTCACAGTGCGTTACCATTGTGGTGTGGTGGGTACAAGGGGAAAGACGGCAAGCTCTCCTTCGAGACATGTACACCCAGGACCAGCAGGGCTGGGCACCTGTGACTCTACAGCCGCTTCGGCCCTGCCATGGGGGAGGGTGGGAGGCAGAATGTCCTTATCCCGCATAGTGACAAGAGCCCATTAATACCAAAGTGGAGAGGATGAAGTGCAGGGTCCCTGCCCTCACAGCTATCAAAGCCTTTGCGTGTTTGATCATGAGTAACCCAAGAGGGAGCCTTCTGTTTTGGCTTCCGCTCATCAAGATTTCCTGAGGTCTTTTGGGCAGAAACGGTCTGTTGAGCAAGACATAAAAGTGGGAAAACCCATATTGTAAACGTGTAGGCATGTAGGGGTTAGAGAATATCATCTGAGAAGAAGAGGTGGAGGGGGAGGAGAGGGGCAAAGATAAGGCAGCCCTCCACACCCAGAGGCACACTGCTCTTAGGAAATTTCGATTTGGAAAACTGGGATGCATCTTCTTCCACCTCCTTCCCGAACCGCACTCATTCTCAAGAGCGGGGTCACTTTTTCGTGGGTTGCCTCCTTCAGTGTTGGCCTTCTGGAGTTCCTCTGTCCCCGACTCTGGGGAGGGGCCAAGATTATCAGTCACCCCATAGGAATGTTTGGCCCTAGCTCCATCTCCTAATCCTTGGTAGCTAGCACCAGCCTTCTTCCTCTCTTTCTGCATGAGGACCACACAGCTTTCTTCCTAAGTCTTCTCCAGAAAGACTTGGTGAGCTGGGCGGTGGTGGCGCACGCCTTTAATCCCAGCACTCTGGAGGCAGAGGCAGGCGGATCTCTGTGAGTTCGAGACCAGCCTGGTCTACAAGAGCTAGTTCCAGGACAGGCTCCAAAACCACAGAGAAACCCTGTCTCGAAAAACAAAAACAAAAACAAAAACAAAAAAACAGAAAGACTTGGTGAGAGCAGTTATACAGGAGTTGCAGTGAACAGGCACAGCCAGGTTTGGAGGTTCAGCATCTTTGGGGTATCTAGTTGTCTCTATAGGATGTGTGTCCCTAGTGGACTTACTTCAAAGCCTGATAGAACAAGTTGAGAAGACAAAGGAAGCCAAGCTTGTTCAGGGGAAGCTCTGGACCCCTAGAGACCCAAGAGCCCGGAAGGAGAGTCACATGGCTACCCTGTTATCTCCAAGTGACAGCAACTGTTGTGTGTGCCTCTATCAATTGTGCTTATTTTCTTGAAGTGGCATTTGCTCCTGATCTTGGTGTCTTGTACAGAGTGTCCCCAATAAGCAGATGCATCTTCAAGGGTGCTTATCAATGAATCAGCGAGATGAATTAGCTTCGAAGATCCTGTTCCCCTTAACAGCATGTCTGGAAAGTTCTCAGGACTTCCAGATGGGAGAGACTCGACTTTACAGGCTGAATTAGAATTGACACAGCGACTAAGAGTTGGGGTTTGGGGAGGGGGCGGAGCACCAGCAGTAATGAGACGAAGCTGTAACTGAACAAGTAGTGCATTCTTGCATAGCAGGTGTGAGCCATGTCCCCAAACGGTGCACTGATTAAGACAGGCAAATGAGAGATCAAGGGAGATGGGGTGGGGGGAGGGAGAAAGAGAGAGAGAGGATCTCTCTAGGACACAAAGGACAGAGGCAGATGCAGGGTTTATGACTCCTGAAGGTTAAGCAATTTGGGAAGTCCTTTATAATAACTGAACAACAACAACAAAAAAAGCAAACATTTGGAATGAGAAAAATCACAGCAAATGGCAAAAAATAAAATGATTTATTTGTATTCTTTTCTGTAAAAGGAAAAGACTATGAAAATGAATAGTCACAACAGAATCTATGAAAAATGAACACCCTTTTTAATGTCTCATTTATGTGTGTGTGTCTGCACGTGCGTGTGCATGCATGCAAGTGGGTGCCTGTGGAAGCCAGTTAGGGGGTTTCAGATATCCTGGAAGTGGAGTTACAGATGGTTGTGAGCTGCCTGACAGGGTTCTGCGAACTTACAAACTTTACAAAATCAGGACACACTCGTAACCACTGAGCCATCAGTCCAGCGCCTAAGAATCTTTTTTTAAACAGGTAGCTGTTGAATAGTTCCATGTTATTGTCAGAATCTCATGCTCTATATACACTTCACTTCCATGGCCTTTAAAAGCATGTTTTGGCTGGTCTTTGTTCTACTATTTATATTTTAATAATTTTATATAACCATTTCTGTAGAAAATATAAATATTGCCAGTCTTCCTAAAGAGTTGATATTTTATTGGCTTAGCTCAGAAAAAAATAAGTTCATAGCTCACAATGCCAGATGGAAACCCCTATCAATGTTCTTTCATGATCAAACTGAGCCTTTTAGGCATTTCCAATTTTCTCAGGCACCGGGAATCTTGACGTCTCTGTGAATTGGTGCGATTCATTAGCGGCTCATCTTCAGTGTCCACACTAGTGTGAGATTGGGTGAACTGTATCTTGTCTTCCTGGGAGTCAGTATTTCATGTCAAATAAACATGAAGTTCCTAAAAGTTCACAGATGACTGAGCCACTTCAGCTCAAGGGACGAGAGTGGGGAGAGGTGACGTGTCCATGCGGGGCACCCCATCAAACATGGGGATGCGGGCACGGGGGAGGGAATACGTGGGAACAGGTAAGGGTGGGAAACCTCGTTAGACACTGGCAAGCCTCTAAACCCAAACTAGCCTGCCTTTAATTAAGGAATCAGGGCCTGTCAATAAGCTGCTGAGTATGCAACAGCAACGAAAATGTTTTCCTAAAACGGTTAGCTAGCAGAAACTCCAGAGCTCAAATCCTCCTTGCCACCAAATACCCTTTGAAACCTTGCTACGTATGAGCTCATTATGCAAAGTCCATCTTGAACTAAATGTGTGGCTTTAGGTCAACGTGAAGTACAGTCCAAACTCAACTTTTCCACACCCAGATCCCAATACTGTAGATTCTCAAGGATCTGCAGATTGGAGCTCAGAGTGCCGGCACAATGACTAATGCTTCTCATCAGTTGCAGTCACTGTATCTAACTTCAGGAAATTTTGCTAAAACAGGGGATCACTTGAATGTACTCTTTCAGCGTGTGGCTCCTCAGCCTTTATGAAAGACTCATGCGCGTAGGGACTCTGGGTTTTAAGCTCCGCTACCCCAACAGTAAAGTGTACCTCTATAGGGGAATCCAGAGAGGAAGGCTTTGGAAGGCAAGAGGCCTGAGGCCTGGCATGAGGATGGATAATCCAGGAACAGAGATTGGTAAGAAAGAGGGGCCAACATGCTCAAGCAGGCATGAGGGCAGTGACCCGCAGTGGATTTGACATGGACAGAAGTCAGAAGGCTCAGTCAGAGAGCCCCAGACCGGGCTCTGTGAAGCAAGCTGCCGGTAATTCTGCCACGTGAGATATTTGTCTGGTAGTGGACATAGGATAGAGAAGCGAACAAGAAGAGCACAAAAGAGGAAGCCCAGGTACAGAGGACTCTAGGCTCGGGAGAGACGTGGAACACAAAAGCTGATCCGGAAGGCAGAGCACAGGGCTTGGAGGCAGAGGTTAAGCGAGAGATGGAGGAGGAACCTCGGCAGCTTTCCCTGGCACCGCTGTCTGTGCAGAGTGCCAACTTAGGACTTGGAAGATAAGAAAGATACGCTCACTCATTAGGAAATGCTTATTGTAACACACTATATTGGATCTCTCAGAACCTATCAGAGGAATCGGCATAGTGCGCTATAAAGGACCAGAATGGGAATTCTTACTGCCTCTTCCGCAGCTACTCAGCAGTTAAGAGAGCATCCCAGATGTGTGTGGGTGTAGATATACGGCTGTATCCAACCATCTATGGACATAGAAATGGAATTTTTTTAATATTCATACGTTTCCTGGCTTTCATTTTCTAATCGTTTCTGTTTGTTTTAAAAGGCAGAAGCGGTTCCTACCTCCTAGATTGTAAATCAGACTTGGCTGCCAGCAGTTCTCTATGATATTACCATGTTTTGGGGATCCCCCACTGCCGAGAGCATGATCTAAGTGACTCCTTACTCAGGGAGCAGCCCTCACAGGGCTCTCCATGCCCCACCATTGAGCATGCGTGCTGTTGTGGGGCACGTATCTAAATCTGTGAAATTCTGGACACTTAGTTCCCAGCCAGAAGTGGGCCGCTGCCTGAGTGTGCAGGGCCGTGTTCGCTCTGAGCCAGGTACCCAGCTACTGGCCCGAGAAAGCGTCAACCCAGACCCCTCCATCTCATGAGCACGTTACAGCGTGTTCCATTTTTCAGAAAAGCAAACTGAGGTTCGGAGGAGCCAGGGGATGTGCTCCAGGCTGCCCAGTTGGCAAGGAGCAGAGCCACACACGTGCCAGTTGGAGAGAGGAAATGGGAGAAGGCAGGGGTAGGGTCCTTGACTTGGCCACACAGCAAGGAGTTTGCGGAGGGAGCCAGGGCAATACCCAGGAACACCCCACTGAAGACCCGCAGCTGCTGAGCCTCCTCAGGAGGGAGGCCAGGCTGAAAATGGAAACTGGGACTCGATTTCCCCTGAAGCTTTCCACAGTCTGGTTAGGCCACTCCCAGCATGCCTTCTGCCCCAGTCAGTCAAACCCACAACTAGGTTATGCAAATGAGTGTGATGTAGGGTAAGTGTCTGCTGTGACGCTGAACCGAGGAGGTCAGCCTCCTGACCAGTAGCTTCACTGAGGACCAGGAGCGCTTTAGCCCTCGGCTCGGGGGACACCTCTCCTGGACACTTTCCACAGTTTGCTTAAATGGTGCTTTGCCTATTAAGAGGAAAAAATTTGTTACCTAGGCTTGTGGGTCTTGGGACCCTCCCGGGTGCTAGCACCCAGTGGGGTGAGGAGATCCACACACCGGCTCTTTATCTTTTTAGCCGAGCTCAGAGAGGTACCTTGTGCCAACCTGGCCAACCAGTTCAATAGCTTCTTCCTTTTCTCCAGTTGGAATCCAAGAGCAGCCGGGCATAGGAGAAGAGCCCCATCAGAATAGCACAGAGAGATCATGAAATCTATCCAAAGTCACACAGCCACCCGAGGGCAGAGCCATTGCTCACACCCTGAGGACTGACCCCAGCCTAAGTCTCTTGGCGTCTCACGGTTACTCCCTCTTGGTCCATGGCTAAGAAGGAAAGGGCCTTAGCAGGTGTGTGCTCAGAAGTGGCCAGAGCAAAGGGGCACTGTGGAGCACCGAGGAGCAGCCCTGGCTTTATGTGATATGGGGACATTTGACATCAGGGATTTTCCAAAGCATCCCAGGGTGGATTTTTTTTTTTTTTTGCTTTTCAATATTGTATGTGAAGCACAGCCCCTCTTCCTGTATCCCTGACTCTGCTTCCACTCCAAGTCTCTGCACCCTTGACTCAACTGTCTCGCTGACTGAGTGCCTTTCTCAGATTAAGACAGAGCATGAGTAATTTGCTCTCAAAGTCTCTTCTTAAACGCTCCCATCTCAGAGGAGCAGCCGCTCAAATGTCAGTTTTCCATAATCCATATATGCGTCCCCAAAGCCTCCCCGCGTGAGGTGACTCCAATGAGCTGACTGTGTTCTTTGTTTCTCGGCTTCTGCCTCAACCCTGTATACAAGGACCCTGTCCCCCATATTAGACCGCAGCTGATACCGGAGAGGATCTGGTCCATGACTTGGGGTCACTTGGCTTGTCCCCAGAAAGACCACCATGTTCTGAAGATGCATTTTCCTCTGTCGGTGGGGATGGAGGAGGTGGCAAGAAGCTGTGATGGAGAATTGATTGCTGGCCACTTGGAAGCTGTGAACTAGCCGCGTGGGTGGACAAAAAAAAACCTCTACAGATGCAATGAATCCTGCTTTATGGATGCTCACAGCCTCTGTGGCTGCTGCCTTTAAGGGACCATTGATTGCAAGGAGATTAATCATTGCCTGAGACAACGGAGCTGGTGGGTTGCAGCTCCCTACAGTTGCCGTGAGCCATTGTGCAGGGTGTGGATTTGAGACCTTTTGCCCAGAATCTTCACCACTATCGTCTGAGCTGGCACCCTCTGGGCCTTTCCACCTCCGTGCAGCCCCAGCTCCAAGCTCACTTTGAGCAGGGCGGATGTGTCTTAGAGGACTTGGTCCTTGTATGATGTTGCCTCGTTAGAGGAGAGCAGTGGCCATGCTGCGAACAAGCCTCCATAGCTTGGAAGATGGGGACATCTGGTATACCTGCAACCTGCTTGGATAACTGGACATCTACAGAAGGAGACAATTAAAACACAAACACACACACACACACACACACACACACACAAACTGCAGATTTATATTGTCTTTTTCAGACACCACTTCTTCCAGTTCAGTAGCTTGCGTTTATTATGATTTTTCTTGTTGAGCATGGCTGTATTTTTACGGAAGTGCTTTAGAGCTATGTTTTCATCTGTTCTTCTCAGAGACCCAGCGCTCCAGGGGGCTATCACTAGCTCATTGTGAAGGTAAGGAAGCTGAGACTTGGCATTGCATGGCTGGTCTAAGGCCACGTGGCTGGCAGTCAGGCAGCCAGTCGGAGCTGAGACTTTACGTCACAGGACATTTCTACGAGGGCCTGGTTTCCAGCTTCCCTTGCAAAGGCCTTTGGGGTTTGAACTGCTGTGCTGAGACTTTACTGCTGAGTGTCTCTGGCTGTCTTTAGGGAGAGAGAAATTCACTGCTGCAGCATGGCTGGGGATGGGGATGTTACTTCAGAGCGCTGTGCTTGAAGTGTTTGGAAATTTTTCATGAAGGGAAACCTCGGTCAAGAGCTGCTATGTCATGCTGCCAAGAGGATTCTCACCGCCCATCCATGCCATCCAATTCAGTTTCTTGGTTTGAAGAAAAAAGCTGATTTTTCTAAAATCCATCATGGCCAAGTATGGTCACTCACACCTGTCATCCCACCACTCAGAAGACCGAGACAGGAGGATTGCAAGTTAGAGTCCAGACTGGGCTGCCAAGTGAGACAGTCTCATGAAGAAGAAAAATCAATTGAGAGCTCGTTGCCAGGGTTTAGCAATGCAAATGGTAAATAATCACATAAAGGGCAACAGATGAAATGGCAATCAGATTAGAAATGGAAATCTAATTTCCTCAAGATGCTTTTGGCCACTGGTTTAACATATCTGGAGACTGCCAAGATCGTGGGCAATTCCTCGGAGACTCAAAGGGGAGGCAGCTACAGACGCCAGGGCTGTTATTCCTGGGTTCCCATTCCTGCAATACCGTGCTGCCTCGCCTGGTTCTCAGCCCACTACCTTTCCTGCCTCATAGCCTTCAGGGCTCCCCACAGTCAGGGTTCACCTTATTCTGGCAACCATGTTCCCCTTCATTCATCCACCTTTCTTTCCAGTCACAACTGGGGCTACTACTGATCCCCATAGCCCATCCTGACCTCAGAAGCTCCATGCCACCCAAGGTGCATGAGCTTCCCACAGTTATGGCTGAAAAACCACAAGACCTCACTTGCTTGATGCTTGATAACATCATGACTGGAAATCCTATTCCAAAATGTCAATTATGGGTAGATAGCAACAGCTGCTGTTCTCAAGGCACATGTAATTTTTCTGTGTGCTAAGGCAGCATCGCAAAAGCTAATGTGCTCTTTATCAATACACGGTGTTAAGTACAGGTCTTGCAGGGAGATGATGAGAATGTGACAGAGGTATTCAGGGAAAAAAAACCACAGGGATAGTTAGGGACCAACAATCAAAATACCATGATGCAGCAGAAAAGCCACCCTGGCCGTCAGGCTTTCTCCTGGGGAATCAATCTTCCAAACTCCTGTATTTCCTCCCTGGTTTAGCAGATCACAGAACAATGTATAGGACGTGGCTCATAAATCTCTTGCATGGTGCTCACCATCTTCATGCTCTTAACAAGGTGGCTTGCGTTCAGGAAGGGGACACTGACAGGGGAAATGGCACTGAAATGTAACCCCCCCCCCCATAAACGTGGAGCAAGAGGACAGGCAAAGCAGAAGCAGGAAGAGAGCTAGAAAAGTTCTAACTGGCAGGGGAGGGGAGCTGGAGAGATGGCTCAGCAGTTAAGACCACTGACTCTTCTTTCAGAGGTCCTGAGTTCAATTCCCAGGAACTACATGGTAGCTCAGAACCATCTATAATGAGATCTGGTGCCCTCTTCAGGGGTGCAGGTACACATGCAGGCAGAGTATTGTATTCATAATAAATAAATGAATAAAACTTTAAAAAAAAAAAGGAAAGAAAAGTTCTAACTGTTTGAGAATCAAGCAACACCCTTCAGCAACTTACCCATTGAAGAAAATAATTGAGAGCAGAAAACATTTGGAGTTTGTGGGTTACTGCTAAGTCATTGCTTAGAGAAATGTTTACAACTCCAAATGAGGACTTAAAAAAAAAAAGAGAGAAAAAGTCAAAAATCAATAACGAAAGCTCCCAACTCAGCAAGGTAGAAAAAGAAAAGTAAATTAGACTCAAAGAAAATCAAAGGCGGGAGATAAAATAATGAAAAGAACTAAGCCAATGAAACAGAAAGCAAAAAGCCAAGAGCTTCTGCCCCAGGGACTAGAAAAGCTATCAACTGATATGAGAGCCAGGAGGAAGGTGTGAATGGCCAGTATCAGGGATGTAAAAGAGGCATCACTGTAGATGCGACTAACATCTTAAAACAGCAAGAGGGTTTATGAATAACTCCACAGCACTAAATTTAATGATTTAGAAAAATGGACATATTTCTTCTAAAACACAAGACATTGAAAGCAGTGGTTAAAATGGCTACAACCCAGGTCTACCTCCTCTAGTGAACGCGTAAACCAGAAATGGGGAGAAAGTTCATTATGGACCTGGGGTCAGGCACTGGGTGCAGAAGAGACAAGGGCTCAGGTTCTAAGCACACAAGAGCTGCTGAGAATCTACTTCAGTCAAGCAGCAGACAGCAAGGCCTGAGTTGCTACAGCCGATGGCTAAAGCAATGGAAGCCTACAGGGCAAAATTCAGACAGACTGGAACTGTATCCAGAACCCCCATGGGCACAGCCCACAAGCACTGAAGGACACCGTCCTCAAGTGTCACAGGCCACCACGCTCTCTTGCTCTCTCTAGTCCTCACTGCTAGACCCCAAGTAGGCAGACCACCTGCAAGGCTTCTCACTTTCCCAGGAGATCCTGGAAGCTGCCTTCAGCGACCAAGCATGGTACCATTGTCTGCTAGGAAGAACGTGAAACCGGGTTACCCACCTGGAAAGAGTCTACCTCCTTTACAGGCAAAATGAAGCCGTTACGTTGTCTGTGCGTATGATAAAATGAGGCTCAGTTTTGACACAGTCTTGTTTCCCAGGACACGATAGAAGGATCAAAGCCTAATTTTTGACAACCTTAAATTACAACTCTCACACAAGTGTGGAATGAGCAATTGACAGTGATTAATTTAGTTCATTAACGAGAGAACATCAAGACTGTAGAGCTGGAACTGTGGGCTGAAGGTGTCCTGTGAAATTTGGAGACTGACAAGTGAGCTCAAAAGCAATAGCATTAAGAACCGCTGCTGGGACTGGGTAGACCATGAGGTGGAGCTCAGAGAAATGGGATTAGTGGCCCGCTAAAAGACTAGTGGTCTCTCATCACAGCTACTCGGGATGCTGAGGCAAGAGGATTACAAGTTAAAGACCCGCCTGGGATAAAAAGCAAGATCAAGGTCAGTCCAGGCAATTTAGCATATATCACATGACCCCCCCCCCCTTGTATTAAGGTTGAGCAAGGCATCCCAATTATGAAGAATAGATTCCCCAAAGCCAGCCAAAGCATTAGGGAGATCCCCTGTGCCCACTGTTGAAGTCCCACAAGCAGACCAAGCTACACAACTGTCCCACATATGTAGAGGACCTAGGTCAGTTCCATGCAGGCCTCCTGGCTGTCAGTTCAGACTTTGTGAGCTCCTATGAGCCCAGGTTAGTTGTTTCTGTGGATTTTTCTTGTGATGTACTTGACCTCTCTGGCTCCTACAATCTTTCCTGCTCTCTTGAACAGTTCTTGAGCTATGCCCAATGCTTGGCTGTGGATCTCTGCATCTGTTTCAGTTACTAGATGAAGCCTCTCTGATGGCTTTTGGGGTAGGCACCAATCTATGTGTATAGCAGAATATCCCTGGGCATTATTACATTGATATCCCCTCCCCATCATGTTTAGTTCTATCCTACATCTCTGAGTCACACGGCCTCCGTGTCCTGGTACTCCAGACAATAAGGGGTGGGCTCACTCTCACGCCGTGGGTCTCAGGCTAGGCCAGTCATTGGTTGGCCACTCCCATAATCTGCACCATCCTTGCCCAGCACATCCTATAGCAAGGACAGAATGTAGGGCGAAGGTTATGTGGCTGGGTGGGTGCCCCAATCCCTCCCTGCACTGAAAATCTTTCTTGACCACAGGAGATGGCCAGTTTGGGCTATGTTTCCTCTATTGCTAGACTTCTTAGCTGGAGTCATTCTTGGAGATTTCTGAGAGCTTCCCTTGCATTCGATTTCTGCTTAAATGCAACCCCTTTCCAGTCATCTCTTTCAATACTTTCTCCCCCATCCACCCCTCAACCTGGCCCTTCATGTTCCCATTCCCACCCGGCCCCAGTCCACCCATGAGGTCTTTTCTAATTTCCCCTTCCCATGGAAATCCATGCTTCTCCCCCACACCCAAGTCCTTCTTGTTACCTAGTCTCTCTGGGGCTGTGGATTACAGCATGGTTGCCCTTTATCTAAGACCCACTTAGAAGTGAGTACCTACTATGTTTGTCTTTCCGGGTCTGGGTTAATTCACACAGGATTTTTTTTCTAGTTTCTTCCATTAATGCTTTCAGATTTCATGATGTCATTGTTTTTATCAGCTTAGTCTTATTCCATTGCATAAATGTATCACATTTTCTTAGTCTTTGGTTGAGGGACATTCAGGTTATTTGCAGGTTCTAGATATGGTGAATAAACCTTTTATGAGCACAACTAAGCAAGTGTCCTTGGGGTATGATTGAACATCTTTTAGGTAGATGCCCAAAAGTGGTATAACTGGGACTTCTTTTTGTCCTTTTTTGTTATTAAGTTTATTCATTTATTTTTACATCCCAACCCCAGTTTTGCCTTTCTCCTCTTCTTCCATTCCCTCCCCATCAAGACATCTCTTTCATTATCCCCACCCCGACCCATGTCCCCAACCCAATCCCTCATGTTCCCATCCCCCCAGTCTACCCAGGAGATCAGTTTCTCCTTCCCAGGGAAATCCATGTGCTCTTATCCCTCCTTGGTCCCTCCTTATTACCTAGCCTCTCCGGAACTATAGACTGTAACATGGTTACCCTTTACTTTACAGCTAATATTTACTTAGAAGTGAAAACCTACTATGTCTATCTTTCTGGGTCTGGGTTACCTAGCACAGGATGATTTTTTCTAGTTCCATCCATTTGCTTGCAAATTTCATATTGTTTTTAACAGCTGAGTAATACTCCACTGTGTAAGTGTACCACATTTTCTTTATCCATCCTACAGTTGAGGGGCATCTAGGTTGTTTCCAGGTTCTGCCTGTTATGAATAATGCTGCTAGGAACATAGATACCATTCTTGGGCAAATACCCTAAGGATGCTCAGTCATCCCACAAGGACACTTGCTCAACGATGCTCAAAACTGAGTCCCGGGTAGATCAATTCCTAATTTTCTGAGAAACTGCCATATTGATTTTCAAAGTGGTTGAACAATGTGCACTCCCACCAGCAGTGGAGGAGAGGTCCCCTTACTCCACAACATTTCCAGCATAAGCTGTCCTTAGAGGATTTTATCTTAGCCATTCTGACAGGTATACGATGGGATCTCAGAGTCGTTTTTATTTGCATTTCCTGATGGCTAAGGATGCTGAACATTGTTTTAAGTGTTTTGGCCATTGGAGATTCTTCTGTTGAAAATTCTGTTACGATCTGTACCCCATTTTTAATTGGATTATTTGTTTTGTTTCGCTTTGGTTTTTTTGATGTCTAGTTTCTTGAGTTCCTTATATGTTTGGAAATCAGTCCTTTGTCTGGTGTTGGTTTGGTGAATATATTTTCCCCTTCTGTAGGCTGCCGTTATATCCTATTGATAGTGTCCTTTGCCTCACAGAAGCTCTTCAGTTTCATGAGGTCCCATTTATTAATTGTTGATCTCCGTGTCTGGGCTACTGGTATTCTCCCCAGGAAGTTGTCCCCTGTGCCAATATGTTCAAGGCTATTCCCCACTTCCTCTTCTGTCAGGGTCAGTGTAACTGGATTTATGTTGAGGTCTTCGATCCACTAGGACTTGAGTTTTGTGCAGGGAGATAGATGTGGGTCTATTTGCGTTCTTCGACATGCTGACAACCAGTGAGGCCAGTATCGTTTGTTAAAGATGTTTTCTTTTTTTCCATTGTAGAATTTTGGCTTTGTAAAAAAAAAATCAGGGGTCCATAGGTGTGTTGCTTTATATCTGGGTTTTTGATTCCATCCCATCGGTCTACCTGTCTGTTTTTATGCCAGTACCATGCTGTTTTTATTACTACAGCTCTGTAGTAGCACTAGAAATTAGGGATGGTGATACCTCCGGAAGTACACCTTTTATTGTAGAGAATTGTTTTAGCTATTCTGGGTTTTTGTTTGTTTGCTTGTTTATCCATGTTGAGTTGACTATTATTCTTTCAAGGTCTGTACATACTTGTATTGGGATTTTAATGGGGCTTGTGTTAAATGTGTAGATTGCATTTGGTAAGATGACCTTTTCTTTTTACTATCTTAATCCTACCGACCCACATCTGATACAGTCCAGTGAAGAGCTCTTACCTATGTTGCATAGGCCCTAGGTTCATCCCCAGGAAAGCAAGAGAGAGAGAGAGAGAGAGAGAGAGAGAGAGAGAGAGAGAGAGAGAGAGGGAGGGAGGAAGGAAGGAAGGAAGGAAGGAAGGAAGAAAGAAAGAAAGAAAGAAAGAAAGAAAGATAGAAAGGAGGGAGGGAGGATGGGAGGGAGGGAAGGAAGGAAGAAAGGAAGGAAGATGGAAAGAAAGTAAGAGAGAGAGAGAAAAGAATCCCGGAAAGCTTTGTTTCTGTTTCCTTTACACAAGGTCACAGCGAAAATTCCTGCCTATGAACAACAGGTCCTCATCAGACAACAAACCTGTCTTTTCTGACCTTGGATTTCCCAGCCTCCAGAACAGGAAGCTCTACATGGTGGTTGTTTACACACTACTCATTATGTCTTTGTTCCAGCAACTCAGATTGACCAAAACAGTGGCCAACAAAAGGTGCAGAAAGTGAGTCTGTACAAATACTGAAAAAAAGGCCAATCAGATCTGTAATTTACATTGCGACTGCATTCCTGTCCCAAGGATAACAATAGCCAGACAAAATTCTTTGGGTTGCGCTCAGGTGATAATCACGTGATGCCTATAAGCATTCTCCAAGTTACCTCTTCCCCTCAGAGTTATGTAATATTCTAATCAATAATGAATAGCAAGTTAAAGGAACAGGACAGAAACTCAAATGACCTCAAAGCCACCAGTCACAGCAGCACCCAGCTAGACACAGGAAGACCTGTAGGGACCCTTTGGTTCCATTAAAAACTTGGACATCTTTTTCTCAGCAGAAGTGTGTGAGCATGTGTTCACGCCTGTGACATTTAAGAGGTTATGAATATTTAAGAAATAGGAACTGAAAGTCCTCCTGCTTGCTAATAGAGGCGACACCCACATCAAGAGAGGCTTTTAGCCACACTCATCAGGCCCGCCAGCCCAGCAGGATACAATCTGCAATTACTTCCCCGCAGATCTGGAAACAGAATTGATTTTGCCTTACGTAATCCTACTGACCCTACAGCTCTAGAAAGCCATTGTGGAAATGAGTCAACAGATTTGGGGCCTATTCAGGAAATAACTCCCAAGCCCAAAAGTTCAAGTCCTTAAAACAATTCTAAATATGATTGTGCACTTCTAGCGTGCTTTGGCGGGATTGGCCTCACAAAAATGCATAAGATACACGCCACAGAGTTTCTAAAATATCCACCTTCACTTATGTCAAACAAAAATTCTATATTTCTATCTATGTCAGCAGTATTTTCTTACTACATGAAGGTTTGCAGTCAAGACAAAATATTGCCTTTAAAATCCCAAATAAAGAGAGCCAATGATGCTTTTACATCCACGAGTCGCCACTGCAGTATCTAGACCACAGTTTCTTCGTTCACTCTAGTCCTCACTAAGGACTTTTGAAACACCCAGGCTCATATGGAGAGTTCAAGGGCATAAGACCAGGGCTCATTCACTGCGCATGACCCAGCCATAGTTAGCATGTACGTATGAGAAGAACGGAATGGAGGTAATGAGTCAAGCACACACGAACTCATGTTCTTAGTTCCGTCTGCCTGTTTATAGTAGGCAGGGCACCCTGATATCTCATGCAGTCATCCTCCAACAAGCAATGGCAGGACAGCAACTCTTCGATGTTAGACGAAAGGGAGAGCCTTAGTGAGGACTTGGCTACAGGGGCAATTGTTCCACTTCTCCCAAAAGCCCGGATGGACCAGGCACATCCAACAGTCCCCCTACCAGGGAGCAGAAGCCAGCACGGGTCCAGAACACTCTGTATGAATCTCAAAATCCTCAGCACCCCACCACAGGGGCATTATGACCCTCTATACACCCACATGTCAGCTGGAGGAGAAGTAAAGAGAGGAGGCGGGGCTTAGAATGCCTGAACAATGGAACACTGAGCTCTTCCTGGGTCAAAAACAAAATAATAACAACAACAACAACATCAACAACAACAACAACCTGCAAAGGGCATTTAGACTAACGCAGGAAGTACAGGCACATTTTCCTCATGCATCACAGGACCATGGACCTACTTCTTGCACACCAGTTTCTTGCTTTTTTGCTTCATAACATTAAAGAAGAAACAAGAATTTAGGAGTCAAAAGAAACACTGAGAAAATGATGGATTTCCCCAAACTGAAGTAAAATTTTAAAAGCATCTGCTGTGCGCATGCAATGAAACTCAGTAAGCTCCATGAATAAGATATGAGGAGCAGGCTAGTTAACAAGCAGAGGAGCCAAAAGAGGGGGGCATCCTGCTTATCACAAAAGGGTGATTGATTACTCATTCCTCTCTCTTTCTTTACATCCCGGGGAAACTGGCAAATTAAGAAAATAATAGATGAAAACGCTGGAGCAATATTGGCAAACAAGTTAGAATGCTCTCTGAGAAGCTGCAGAGTCAGGGGAGCAGACGGGGGCACCCCCATATCAAAGGGAGACCTCCATCAGGAGAAGAGCAGAGTTCTGTCCCCAGTAGACGAGCCACCGAGCCTTGGGTCAGAGTGAAAGATATTTCAGGAAAGAGGACCTGGAGCACTCTGCCCTGGCGATAGGAGAAACGGAGGCAGTCCAGAGTTGGAACTGGTTCCTCTCATACACAAAAGTCTTACTATGCGCTCTAGGCTCATGCGTCATACTGCTTCCCATCAAAACTAAGGAGCATGCTCTCGGAGTCTCCTAATGCAGCCAGGAGAACTGCATAATAGGAAGGACAGTGGTTTGAGTGACCACAGGAAACATGGCGTGGGGAGTCATTTATCAGAAAGAAAATGTCCAGGACTTATTATCTTATTTCCTGCTAAAATATATGTCCTAGTTAATATTAGATCCCTCTCCGGACTTCAACCTCTGGGTGTAGGGAAGAGCAGGCACAGAAGCGATGCACAGCAGAGAAGGCCTAAGTAAGTTGAGGAAGCTCTGCCCTGAGCCAACCAGGCTGCTAACACATCAAGGAATCACTCTCATCTCTTTTCTAAAGTAATTTTTATTGCACATGTGCTTGCGTGGACATGCATGTGTGGGACATGAGTGCACCCATACCAAGGTGCGAGTCTGGAGGCCAGAGGAAAACTCGGGAGAGCTGAGTTTCTCCTTCCATCATATAAACTCTAGGGATGAATTTGGGTTGCCAAGCTTGATGACAAGCTCCCTTCCCCATTGAGCCATCTAGCAAGCCCCATCTTTCTACTTAATAAACCTGTATTGTTCTACATACCAAAACAGTCTGAAGATATAAAGAGAAAAGGATATTACTGATTATATCAATGCTAAAAACACAAAATATCTTGAAATAAACAGAAAAATAGCTTTCTTATTAATAAAATTATAGAACACAACTAATTGACATGATTGAGAGTCTAAATAACTTCCCACGAATACAAAGGCTTGATATATTGTCCATAATAATTCAGCACAAATTCAATTATAGTTTCAATGCAAATCCAGTCAACATCTCTATAGAGTTCTTCATTGACTTAACAAGATCCCCCTAGCCTGTATGCAGCGAGGAGTTAGGATATTCTTGAATGGGAATTACAAGGGGAGCCAGCAGCAGCATCCTGCAAGATGCATGATAATGCTATTTTAATGCAACTCCAGACAGTGTGGAATTGGCTCAGATATGGACAGTAAACAAATTCAAAGTGATAAAGCATCCAGAAATGGATGCCTGTGGAGATATGCGTTGGGAATGGCATTATAAATTCTGAAGGAAAGAACAGAGTAGTCAATAACCAGAATAGGAAATGGCTGATGTATATAGGAAGATGCATAGCTAAAGTTCTACATGGAAATCAATTTCAGATGCACTATAAACCTGAATGTAAAAGATCATTCTAGAATATTCAAGTAGAACACGCAAAATATCAGGGCAAGAAAGAAGCTTAAGAGTCACACAAAGCATAAACAATTTATAAAGGAATAGGTTAATTAAGCTTGCTGCATAAAAGCTGTGAATAGAAGCAACCGTAACTTTACCAAAATTATTTACAGAAACAGACACACAACATCATGAATTTAACAAGGATTCTCCATGGGCTTTGTCTGGGCCTGATTTTGGGAGACTTGTTTCAATTTCATAGACTTTTCTTTCATGGTAGAAGCTTGATTTGTTGCTATTCTACCCACAATTATAGAAAGTCTCAGATTTTGACTGATGTGCAGGTGGGGGAGAGGGAGAGGGAGAGGGAGAGGGAGAGGGAG
>NC_022023.1:14231569-14236989 GCF_000317375.1 Microtus ochrogaster
GGAGGAGGGAGGGAGGGAGGAAGGAGGGAGGGAGGGAGGGAGGACAAGTTTTGTCTGTTGTGTCCTAGTGGTACAAACTACCTTCTGTGCAGCTGGAACCAAGTCAAGGAAACAAAACATTGACTGAGTTGTCAATGTTGTGGAGAGCTGCTGCATCAGCAACCAGAGTCCCAGGGTTCTGTTCCCTGTGGGGGACATATGGGGATCTCTCGCCCTGCCTGAGCCTGGTTCTCTTAAACTCTGAGACGGCATCCCTAGGTTGAATGATCTCACTGCTTCCAGCTCTATGGGAAAAGATGGATTATCCACTGTCAAGGCCCACATCCTTCTGGGATGACAGTGCAGGATTGCTCACCTGGTTTCCCCCGCTGCCATTTAGCAGCTGTGAAAGTTTCTAAGGAGGAATGTGAAGAACTCAGTGCATGGAGGCACAAGAGAGATGAAACAGCTCTTCCCTAATCTGCAGAACTTGGGGCTTTTGTCCACGTACAGGAATTCAGAATCTCAATTTAGTTCTGCAGAGGGAAATCTGCATCAGCTTAAGGAAAGTACTACTGAAAGACAGTGTGCTTTTGCCCTGTGTCTATTAGGAGCAAAGCCAGAAAACACATGCTCGAGAATGGAGACACTGTACTAAGAATTTTTTTCAATGAAACCTGAGATAAAGACAGACTTTTAAAAATATCACCTTGGTTCTACGTTGCTGAATATACAAAGAGATAGAATTTACCATTTCTTTCTGAGACATAAACTTTACTGATCAGATCTTGGAAGATGCCAGAAAGATCTAGACACATACACCAAAGGTGCCAAGGACCTTTGAAAGTGATGACTTAACTAATGGTCCTCTCCTTTTTCTGAAGGACTGGAGATATAGAAGTTTGCTTCTATATCTTTGGTAGCCAACAGTTCCTTAAACAAACAAACAAAAAAATCCAGAGGGAGGAAAGAGCCATGAAACCCCAGAAATGAAGTCACCACAGGGAGAAGAGGCACTCTTTGCGTTAGGTTACAGAGAACTGGTTCTGAGTTCCTAATGCTATGGGTTCTGGGGCAGGTCTGAATTCAGCCGTCCTGAAAGCCAGCTACTGCTCCAGCAATGTAGCCCAACTGGGAAGGCAGATTGATGGTACCATGGCATTAGGACTTCTGGAAGAGGGTTAAAGAAAACCAAGAGCTCAAATCACACAGTGTGTAAAACTACGGGGATGAGACTGGAGACAACTCTTCCTAGCTGTTTTGTGAGTTTCTTCAAGCCAGCCTTTGACTGTAGGGTTACTCCATTCGGAAGTGTCCTGTCTTTTGTTTATAAACAAGCATGTTTGTGGTGCTTTAATCATAAGCCAAATATGCAAAATGGGAGCCCTAGCAGAGTCACTCTGGGACTACTAACAGGAAATACGTTGCTGGTGCTTTAGAATCCATAATGGTGAGGAGGAGTGTGTGGATATACAATTCCAGTGTTATCAGAACAAGAATGAGTGACCTTGATCCAGGTTGCTCCAAGGGCAGCCTATGATCCTTGCAGGATGATGGTCAGCTTTGTGGACTTGGACTTGACTCACCCGCTGATTCATTTCAAGAAAACACTCAAGCATTCCATATAGTTGTTTAATTTGGGATTTTCATTCGATTTTGACCATTTAGGCTTTTTTTTTTTTTTTAAAGCATCATCGTTGAAGTTTTCCTAAGTCTTGGTGGGGTTTTACAGAGAATCAGCTCATTAAGGTTTCTGTCACCCCAGTATCTATGGTCCTAGCTCACTTCCTTCCTAAGGGTATGCATTTGTTTTTTTCTCTTCTAGAGTTAATGTAGCACAAGTTTGTCTAGGGCAAGCATTAAGAAGAGCCTGCTCTAGGGCTTGTTTTTAATTCTGCTGGTTTGCTTTGTCAATTATTAACTACCACTCTTAACTCGGCTAACCTCCTCCTCCAGCTGTCCTTGATGCTGACTCACAACTTCTTTGCCTGGGTCTTTGTTTCGCTGCGTTTGCTTCCCCTTGCTCTGTGACAAGCAACATGGTTTTGCCTCTGGGTATAGTCAACAGCTGCCACCCATAGGTTTTACTATATCCTATTCTCAAAGAAAGTTTTTCTAAACATTCTATAATTGCACTTTGCCATTAACGCAATCATTATTTTAATGCTATTTAAATCACAAAGCTATTGGTTTGTTCTGTTGTTTAATCCTTTGTGCTTAGAATGGCTGCCATAAAATTTCAACTTCTTAGAATTTATGGGTAGTTTTTTTTTGTTTTTTTTTGTTTTTTGTTTTTTGGTTTTTCGAGACAGGGTTTCTCTGTGTAACAGCCCTAGTTGTCCTGGAACTAGCTCTTGTAGACCAGGCTGGTCTCGAACTCACAGAGATCTGCCTACCTCTGCCTCCTGAGTCACCTTAGACCAGGAGAACTCATGTCTGGCATCTTCCCTCCAGACACCAAGGGCAGAAAGTGAAGGTGTTGGGGGAACATGCCACCGAAGGCACGAGCAGCAGGCTGCAGCGGCATTGTGAATTCATGCAGGGGAACACGAATTGGGGCTGACCATAAGCATCCATCAGTTTGTTCTATAAATAGAAGCAGAGCCATTATAGAAGGTGACCTGTCTGCATCACCTCCCTAGCTGAAGAAAATGGTTAAGCGGATGACAATCTCTCAGGCCATAGGGAACCCATCGCACACCTGGTGGGAGGGTACCCGGCCCCTTCACTCTTCTGTCAGGGAACCTAGTTGGGCTCTCAGAGGAAGGTGATGAGTGCATGGTAACTAATGATGGAAACCATGACGACCATTAGGACCGGGCAGAGCATTGGCAGAGGAGCTAGGGGAACTCCGTACTGTGGTCAGGGCTTAACTTCCAGCATCTGAGCATTTCTTGTTTAGAAGCTTCCCAGGCAAGAATGCAACGTGCCACAGCACTGCTTCAGGTAAGAGAAATCAGTATTTTTGCTAGGAGCACATGTAGTCAGTCATTGTACCACGTTTTTAACTACTACACAACTTCTTTTTTGTCATGTTTTGGTTTTTGGTAACAACATCCAGCTGTCTTGGAACTCACTCTGGAGACCAGGCTGGCCTTAAATTCAGAGATCCACCTGCCTCTGCCTCCCACGTGCTGGGATTGAAGGCACACGCCACCACACCAGTTAACTGTGTGATTTTATAACATGGTGTTTGTGTTGTTGGTTGTCCAGATTCCCCCTTGTCATTTCATATACAGCACCTCCAGCCCCTGCGCTGTTCTCTCCTAACAGCTCACTATCACAACTTCCTAGACTCTTACCATTGGGCTTCTAAACATATGTACATACTCCGTGTACAGAGCTGAGAGTACCTGGGAGTTATCACCCTGGGGTGGCCCATGGCTAAAGATGGATGCTGTAAATTTGGGGAATCCAGATTGCTAGTCTTGGGTGGAAACAAATTTTGTTATATAATCTAGACATCAGAGCATCTTGGCACCAGGAGGCGAGAACGCCTTTTTCCCAAAAACTGCATGTTTACTGGGCAAGCTCAGCTTCCCCTGACCCCATCATGGTTTCTCCTGGAGCACTCTCAGATTAATCCCTGTACAATAGTTATCATCTCAGAGCCTGCTTTGGCAGTCAGCCAACCCCAAACAGACAGGCATCCATTCCTCGTATTTGTCCTGTACTGAGATGTCAAAGGCCCACGGAAAGCCAGAGGAGGAACATGATGCGTTTATGATATCAGGTTTTAATCAGACCTCATTCTTGTCCTGAAATATTTCAGCCTACCACACCAAGTCACAGAAAATGCAAGAATTATGACATTGACACCAGGAAATCATGCCCTAGAGTCTGCCAAGGATGGGATTAGACAACCTTTTGATAGACGTGCCACTCATGGGTCTTCATGTCACTCATGGGTCCCCTGAGTCATCTCAGTAGGAGTCAGGGTTAGAGAGGAGAGTGTCTAGAATAGAGGCTTGGCAGACCCTTTGGTCTAGTGGAGTGAATCCCCATGACAGTCATGACAGAGTCACCATGGCAACAGACGCATAGCCAGCTTAGAGCAAACTGGACAGAATAGAATGAGAAGAGGCTGTTGGCTCCTGGAATGCTCATTCTGATGAGAGATTTGCTACTGCCAAGAGAAAAAGGATGGGCCCAGAGCACAGTAGAGAGGCGGGGTGCAAAGGGGAGCACCCTAGTTAGGCGCAGACTTTGACTTTGGAGTTTCTGATTCGGTTTCAAAATTTCTTGGGACTCCTGACTCCTTTCCTCCTCCCCTTTGTGTTGCCTCTTTTGAAATGAGAAAGCATTGAATAGCTGTTTGGTGCCCGTTGCACCGCTGTATTTTTGGAGAAGATAATTTGTTTTCCAGGTCTGTAGATATAGAGGAATTTTCCCTGGGGTGACTCATGCTCATGCCTCACCCTTGTTTTGCCGTGATGATGAGATCTAGGACCTGCGTTTGCTTCTGTAATGAGCTGAAAGTTTGGGGGATGTTGGAATGGACATGGAAGTAAGTAGGAACAGCATGAGTCTTTGGGGCTAGAGAGTGGGCTATGGTAGGTTGAAAATTCCTTACCACAAATGCACACCATAATCCTTGGAAGGCGTGGATGTTTTAGGATGGATGAAGGGGGTTTTGAAGATTTGATCATATCAAGGATGTATTATTCTGAGTCATCTTTGCTCTAAGTAATCACAACTATCCTGATATATAGGAGGCAGAGGGAGTTTAGCTATAGTAGGGGAGAAGGCAAGGTGATCACAAGCCAGGACTGATGTGGCCAGGAGCCAATAAATCCTGGCAGCTTCTAGAAGTAGAAGAGAAAAGGGATGGATTTTTTTTCCCCTGGAGCCTCCAGAACTAATTTAATACTTTGAATTTTGTCCCTTAAAGTGCATTCTAGAAGCCTCATTCCCATAACAATAAATAAATATTTTCATAGTATTTTAAGTCACCAGACTCATGCTAACTTATCATAGGGTCAATGGGAAACTCATAGGGAATCTTTAAATTTTTCAGAATAATGCACTTTTATTCATAATCCTTAATAATTTGTCTTTGAGATCTTTTTCCTTATGGAAGTGGCAGTCATTTGTCAGCAGTTTTAAGGACATCCCTGCCCATTTGCCAATGTTTTTGTTTGGTTACAATAAGCAACCACTATCTGCTTTGGTTCTGCTTTGTTTCGGGACAGGGTGAGACCCTGGGCAGGCTGTCAGCCCATCCTCGTCTCTTTGACTTTGCCTTGGAGGAACCTCAGTCGAACTCATAACAGCATTGGTAACATTTGCTAACATGGGAAGACCCAGATGTGAAGCTTGGTGGCATGCCAGCCTATTTGAGTTCCAGAACAGTGAAGGAGAAGAGAAGAAATAAAAGGGAGATAGGTCTCTCTCTCTCTCTCTCTCTCTCTCTCTCTCTCTCTCTCTCTCTCTCTCTCTCT
>NC_022023.1:14237704-14238345 GCF_000317375.1 Microtus ochrogaster
GCCTGTCCTGGAACTAGCTCTTGTAGACCAGGCTGGTCTCGAACTCACAGAGATCCGCCTGCCTCTGCCTCCCAAGTGCTGGGATTAAAAGTGTGTGCCACCACCGCCCCGCAGGGAAGGGGTTTTTAAAGAAAGAAACCGCAAAGCAGGTTGACACAAGCCTTGGCGTTTCGACACTGGGTAAAACTTATACAACTTTTGAATTCGTTGGTTGGGGTATAGAGGAATTTCGAAATAGTGACTGTCAGCAGACAAGAATTTCAAAGCAGCGGTTAATCAGATACCTACAAGGATGTTAGAAGCAAGCAGGTGTTGTTTGGACACCCTGGTGGGTCACTTTGACCAAGGCAGGCACAGTTCCTTAGAAGTGTTTATGACTTTTCTGGGCTGGATTCACTCCTCTAGTTAGGTCCTGTCTAAAATGGGAGTTCTTTCTCAAAATGGAGTTTGTTCTGCTCCTTAACTGGGATTACACACACGAACCACCAGGCACAACTGGTATGTGTACCTCCTCACAAGGCCACTAATGCTATTGTTAGATTGAGATTCCACTACTGTGGCATACTTAATATTTCTGTATATTTTTTATTTTTATAATTAGCCTATAATCTGGGCAGTGGTGGTGCACACCTTTAATGCCA
>NC_022023.1:14240071-14246967 GCF_000317375.1 Microtus ochrogaster
GAGTGTCATATATCTATCTGTTGTTTCATTGGTTAAATAAAGAAACTGCCTAGACCCATTTGATAGGCCAACCCTTAGGTAGACAGAGAAAACAGAACAGAAGGCTGGGAGAAAGAAGCTGAGTCAGTGAGTCGCCATGGTTCTCCCACTCCAGGCAGACACAGGTTAAGATCATTCCTGGTAAGCCAGCTCGTGGGCTACACAGATTAACAGAAATGGGTTAGATCAATATGTAAGAGCTAGCCAATAAGAAACTGAAACTAATGGGTCAGGCAGTGTTTAAAAGAATACAGTTTCTGTGTAATTATTTCAGGTAAAGCTAGCCGAGGGGGCAGCCGGGTGCTGGGGACGCAGCCCGCTGCTCCTATTACAACAATTAGTAGTCATTATGACATTTTCAAACCAAGTGTGTTTCAGTGATTCTCCTCCCCATCTCTCCCACCCCTGATTCCTCACCACTGTCTCACCACGCAACTAAGCCTGGCTAATCCCTTAGCTCTTTATGTCCAGTCTATAAAAGACACAAGCTTCATTGCACTATTCCCCTAAGCTCAGAGGAATGGGAACAAATCAGCCAAGGGCACACAAGAGCATGGTGTTTACCTACCAGATGAAGCACAGCATACTGGCATGCCAGCCTGCCCTGGGCATCTCCGATTTGGCCTGGTGTGGTACACAAAGTTGCACATAAACCCTGTGTCTGTTCACTAACTCAGTTGGGATTACCTTACCCCTAGGTTTTTCTACACTTCTGACTCAGACTTTGGTCCCAGATGCTACATTTTGGTTTATCTCACCCCCTAGCTTTCCATAGCATGTGGCAGGACTCTTTCCTGCTTGGCTCTTCTTCGCCCCAACCACGCATGATACTACAGACTTTGACCAGTATGCAGGGTCAACCCAGAAGACACTTCTCACCTAAATGTCACTTGTTCACCACGGTCAGAATCACCAACACCGACCTTTCTCCCTACAGCTAGAGGGTGGAGGACAAGCCCTGGCTTAGAACACACAGTGAGAGAAGAGGGTGCAGTTACGTCAGCACCAACTGAGCAGGTGACTGTGACGGCCTCCAGATCAGTTCCCAGGATACAGCAGCTGAGTGCCAAGCTGAGGGCCCTCCCAGGTGTCATGTCCTCACTTTGAAACAGAGCTGGCTGGGTCAGGTGCCCTCCTAGTAATTAAGGCTAATGATATTTCCCCTCTGGGAGCAGTGTGGGGGGAGTCTGCTCTTTGAGGCCACATTCCTGATTGACACGTGCCCCTGGGCCAGGAGACACTGGTCATATTCCCCTGGGGTGAATCTCCAAGATCAAGAGCCAGACAAGATAGGAGAGGGCCAGAGGTGAGTCTGCTGAAGTCTGACCCACACAATGTACAAACTATCTGATACTAACCTGAAGCCTCTTGCCTAGAACGTTGTCAGTCGGCTCTTGAAAGACCAGAGGGCTTAGCTCTGCTCTGCAACCCAGGAGCAGAAAGCTCAGCGTTTCTTCCTCTCAGAAAGGCACTCGGTGACCCCATGGGGATGACACTGGCTGCAGGGCCTGAGGCCTAGGGAGGGGTGACAGAATCCTGGGCTTGCCACAAGCGCCACTGTGGCAACATTCTGCATTCCGAAACCACAAACAAGCCCTGTCCTTTCCTCACCTCCCAAGTCTCTTCATCTCTGAAATTCTCAACTTATAAAAACAGCATACTTTTTTAAAAAAAGAAAACTCTAATGGGGCCCCAGTGAGATGACTGCCCAGCCTGATGATCTGAAATAAGGCACACACTCACATGGTGGAGAGACAAGCTTACACAGGTTGTCCTCTGACCTCTACCATACCTGAGCCATGGGATGTCTGAGTGAGGAGACACACTTGCACCGAAAGTGTGATTTGAAAAAAGAGACAAGGAACAAAGAGTGAGTTCCAGTTACCGGTGTGAATGCTGCAGTCTCTGGGGGGAGATGTGCCTATGTCTGCATCTTACCTAATGCACACTCGACAGAGAGAGAAAGGAGCAGAGAGACAGGCAGCTCACATCTGCATCTCACCTAGTGCACACTCGACAGAGAGAAAGCAGACAGGCCGCTCACTGGCTCTGAGTGTTACAACTCATTCAGCTTTCCTGCATGTTTGAGAATACTGATAAATATACCTCTAGACGATGTCATCCCCCAAATTGGCAAAAAATTAAAAGTTTAAAAAGCCCTGGGCATGTAAGGAAGGACTCTGAGTCAATACTATGCCACAAAGACTTGTGCATCCATATTTATTATTATGCCATTCGCAATAGCTAAGAAATGGGACCAACTTAGATGTCCATCAACAAATGAAGGAACAACAAAAAAGGGACACATATTGTAGTGATATCTTATTTGTATTTTTAATAAATAAAGCTTGCCTGAACTTCAGAGAGTAAAATAGCTGCACTGATCATCCTTACAGACCAGGCAGTGGGGACACACATCTTTAATCCCAGTAGCCACACTAGTTTGCGATAGAAACCGGGCAGTAGTGATACATGCCTTTAATCCCAGCCCTAGAGAGGAATAGGAGATGGGAAGAGACAGCTCTCAGACTCAGTCTCATTCTGAGATTCCTAGAGGCAGGATCTCCATTTCAGACTGAGGTAGAGAGGTAAGAATCAATGGTTGGCTCTTTTGCTTTTCTGACTTTCAGATTGAACCCCGATTTTTGTCTCTGGGTTTTTATTAAATCGTGCTACACACGTACACAAAGGATTTTATGTGGCCATAAAGAAAAATGAAATCATCATCTTTGCAGGAAAATAGATATGACTGGAAGCCATTATGTTAAGTGAAGTAGCTCAGATGTCTCTCCTCTGAGAACTTTAATTTCATAACTGTGTATAGACATAGGGAGCTTTGGGTATAGGGCTTGAAACTAAGAGGGGGCAATGGGAAGGGGAGGCGAGAGATCATAAAATAGGGCTGGGGAGGGGAAGGAAAAAAGGAGATTGAATGTGACATCAAATCACGATAGGAGCATCTCACCAGGGATCAGCGAGAGCGGGAGGGGAGGGGGAAAACCAGTGAAAGAAAATAAAGCGTGTATGAAAATTTCATAATGAAACCCATTCCTTTGTATGCAATTTTTTGTTTCTTTGTTTTTCGAGACAGGGTTTCTCTGTGTAACAGTCCTGGAACTTGCTTTGTAGCTCAGTCTAGCCTCTAACTCACTGAGATCCACCTGCCTCTGCCTCCCAAGTGCTGAAATTAAAGGTGTGCGCCTCCACCGCCCAGCTTTGTATGCAATGTTTAAAAACTAAAACTAATTGGAACAAAAAAAAAGAGAGAGAGAGAAAGAAAATCCATCATGAGCCGGAAAGTGTGTGGAGGGGCTGCGGGGCCCCCTTCCTTCCTGTCTAGTCATGGTCTCACTTGGGGTACAAGTCTCCCAGAAGCAACCACTCCCCTGTTCTGTTCCAGTCACCTACGGCTCTGCTCTCTGAGAAGTCACGCTGACTCGTTGGCTCTGGCTGTGATGTTCTGCTGTCCATCTTGGCTGCCGGAACAGCTCAACCCAGGGTCTTCCTGAAGTGGTGACCACTCCAGCTGGCAGGTCAGTGGTCCAGGAATGGTTGAGGACAAAGGGGGCCTACGGGGAAATGAGGATGCTTTGAGGTTGGGGTTGGGACGTTGGCTGTCAATTACCTGCTTTGTAGCTAAGCTTCCGTATTTACCAAACGATCCTTTGTGAAGGATCTCATTCTTGCCCCCGTGTCTGCACTCTGTGCGCTGGCACCCAGTTCGCGAGCTTTGGGCAAGGGGGCTGGAGGTTAAAATACACAGACACACACAGACAGAGAGACAGCCACACGGGCCATCCTTGAATTCCCCAAGAATGCCCCCTTTATTGTGTTCAGGGGCAGATTATATAGAGATAGCCACGCCCCAGCCAAACCCACCAGAAACCACTCTCCTGCCATCAGGAACTCCTGAAGGTCTCGCGCTCAGAGCGGTTGTAGGCACTCAGATCAGGGGAAAACAAGTTGTTTATAAGAAATTCAGGATCTGGGGGTCTCACTGCTCCCAACACATTCTCATGTTCTTTGCCCTGCCATTGGCCTCTCTGGGAACAAGCTAAACCTCCTGGCCTGTCCCGCCCCGGTCCTATGTCAGCCCACCTATTTGTCAACTGGCCAATCCCAGGGCCAGAGGCTGTGCTGGACTTTTGAACACGGGATCAATTTTACTTAACGCACAGGTCCCCATAAGGCAGGTAGGGTTGGTTGTCTGCACTCAGCAGGGACAGCATGGGGCCTGAAAGTCTGGAAGGCACCCCCAGGTGTTTGAGGGATGGCCCAGATCCGTTACAACAGCAGAACTGCAGACCAGGGCTGGGGTCTGCCTGACAGCTCCAACCTTGCACCTTCTGTCCCCAACACATCTTTCAAGACAGGCTGAGCCCCTGATAGTACTGGGGAGCCCTGGAAGAATGTGCTTCCCACTCCTCTACGGCAGCAGCTCTTATCTGCCTGGGAATACTGGTTGGTCGGCCCTCCACTTCTTTAGAAGTGTTCTATTGAATACTTTAAAAATATTCTCTGCCCATTTTTTTTTAAAGTGTTTTGATTATGGGCTGCCCCTGCATTTGCTGAGTGGAGCGTGTTGCCCTCATGACTTCCTGAAGGGCTTTAGAATTGGAGGTAACCACAGGGCACGCCCATCCCACCATGTCCTGCTGAGAGTCACTGTCACTTCACCACCACCACCCTGGGGTGTGTAATGCTGGAAAGAAAGATTGCCTACAAGGTAGAGGCCTGTGACCATCAGCACCCCTAAATGGGGGTATCTTTAGCAGTAATGAATTACACAGACAAGTGAACCTGACTTCCTCACTGACTGGTTCTCTCTACAGGGATAGAAAATGGTTCCGGTCAGGCCGGAGCCCTGGGAGCCCACAGTCACAGCTGCAGGATGGAGGAACCCACTCCCGAGCCAGTCTATGTGGATGTGGACAAGGGGCTGACCTTGGCTTGCTTCGTTTTCCTCTGCCTCTTCCTCGTCGTCATGATCATCCGCTGTGCCAAGGTCATTATGGATCCTTACAGTGCCATTCCCACGTCTACCTGGGAGGAGCAGCACCTGGATGACTGAGGCACAGGACGTGTCATGGGACCCTGGGATGCGCCCTGGCCGAGACCCGACAAGCACTTGGAGGCTGGGAGTGACTATGACCACTCAGAGATGGGGAAGGCTCGCCTTCACCTTATTGGTTCTCGCATGACCGCCGGAGGGAAATGCCAGCATGCTGGAGGCAAGGCAGTTTGGGGAAACCTGGGAAGGATGCTAAGCCATGACTCGGGCAGGTGGGGTCTATTCTGGGACTCCACTGGGAGACTGCAGGGTGATGGCCCCCTGTCTAGGCTCCTGCGCATCTTTGGAAAATGAACAAAGAACAGATACTCTGGTCTGCAAACAGTGGTCAGGGGGAGACTGCCCTTCAAATACACAGCACAGAGAGGCTGCTGAGAGCCCAGGATCTTATCCACAACCTAGCAGCAGAGGGGCAGGAAGAACGGAAAATTCAGGGGGCTTCTCCTGCAAATTCTCACAAGGCACACAGCTACTTCCAAACAGTGTTTCTTTTTTTAACTAAAATAGAGAGGGGATATATTTTTCCTGCTAAGAATGAGATGTGCATTTTAGACACTTGGGAAAATATAGAAGAAATATAAATATAATAAAAGAAAACTACAACTAGAAGGAAGGGATGTGAAAAGCACTTATAACCCAACTTCCCAGAAGCCATCATTTTGATATACTTCTCCAAGTCTTTTTTACAAGAAATTTTTTTAGTAATTCACACCGTATGCATGATGCTGCATTGATCCATTCGACAGCTCAAATACCTTCTGCCTCTCAAGATACCATGGCTGGTTTCACTCACTGAAGAGTGTACCGTCTAGGTCATGACTGAATATAGTCTTTTTCTTTCTCTTTAACATTTGCACAATGTTCTCACCCAAATTACTTCACCCAGCAACCTTCAGAAGCTCTGCATCCCTGGAGCTCCAGGCAAGATCTGGGTTCTAGTCCTGCTTCAGCTACTCAAAGGTTGTACGATCTTGAGAAAGTCACCTCCCCTCCAGGTACCTCAGTTTCACCATTGTAAGATGAGAAGGGGGAGTTTGCCTGTCTGTCAGGGAAAGCAGCCATGCTACTGTGGGAGCTGAGCTAGGCTGCTGGTGATCACTTTTCTCTGGTCTTTCCTTCACCCTCTTCTCCCACACACTGTCACCAAAAATCTATGACCTTGCTGCAAGGGTTCTAGGTCAGAGCCCACATCCCCTTCCCAGCCTCCAATCCTTTGTTTTTGTTATATGACCCCTCAATAAATCAGCACCTGTGAGCGCCAATTTCCTCATCTATAAAACAGGGGATCACATCTACCTCACACGGTTGTTGTGGAGAGAAGATGGAGAACGTGAGCAAACAGGGGTATCCTTTCCTGAATCTCTCACTCTAGGGAAAGAACCCAGCCTTCCAAGAGCCAGAGCTCCCAGCCAGTGCCACTGGCCTGCAGGACATTCATAGCCACCTCCTCAACACATGACACCCCCGGGGGTCTCCCGACTCGCATAGTTGTCGCTACTGTCAGTGTTATTGCATATGTGAGGTGCGTCTATTGTGTCCTTCCAGGGTAGGACCTGCTGCCCTATCAAAAGAGACCTGTGCTGTGGACCTTAGACCTCCCCCATCACCTACACTCAAGCCATGGATCTCCATGCACCTCAGGCTACCTGGAAAAAGGTTTCCAAAGCACCGTCACTGCTAGGTGATCCCTAAAGGTGGACAGATGCTGTTGAGGTGGCTTTCCAGGGCATGCCCAGTGCGCCTCTCTCTCTCTCTCTCTCTCTCTCTCTCTCTCTCTCTCTCTCTC